>NC_091952.1:58592585-58832585 GCF_031021105.1 Erythrolamprus reginae | reverse complement strand
GGATACAATACAAAACAAAACACATAGAAACCTAAATAATATTAATAATAATAACAATAATAACAATAACAATAATAATAATAGTTGATTAATTATTTAGATACAATAAATGATGTGAACTATGACAATAAACAAACAACATAGTATATATCATTTATATTCTCTTGTGAGGGGGAAAAATAAACAGTCTTTTCTGATACCAAATTATTTTCTGGTGAAAGATGCAATCGGTATATACTGTTATTTCTTTTGGTTATCAATGTCTTTTTTTATTGTTGTTATTTTCTTAGCTGCTTTCGTACACTCCTATTTGATTAATTTAATTTCATGCAAAAATTTTTTTAACAAACACTGTATATATATCATATTTAATCTATTATATCAAAAAAAGGGGGGAAAGTATTGCTATTGTTGTATTTTAATTTGAACTTTTATTTCTTCTTTTAAACCAATCATAAAAATAATTCTATGTTTTATAGTAATCGGAGTCTTCCTTATTCTTTAATTTAATGGTTAAAGCATCAGATTCTGCACAGTCCAAATAGTTTTTCAAGTGTATGCACTGGTCCCATATCTACCTCTTCACTTGATAACTGGTTATGTGACTGAGGAAAAAAAAGTGTCTCTAAGAAATATAAGTGTCTCTTGAGAAAGTAGTTCTGAAGTGTTGTTGAGCCACAAATGGAAAATGAGATCTGAAAGAAAGGAGCCGTCCATGTGTACCTCCTTCTCAATGGTTCACAATTTGATTGCTGTTGTTAGGAGAAGGGAGGCCCAAAGGGGAGTTCAGGAAAAATCTTCACCTTTTTATTGAAAGGGCTCCATTAAATAACATTTTCAGAATTGGCAGAGGTATTTCTATGAAAAGTATGCAACTAAAAGAATTATAACTCTCCTAACAGAGCTGTACTACTTGCTTATCCCAAGCCCTTCTCCCTCCTATACTGAGTGAGGATCATCAGCAATGTTGTGATCATTTACTGAATTTTTCAGAGTATAAGACACACTTTTTTCCTCCCTAAAAGAGGCTGAAAATTCAGACTTATATTCTGAATGTAGCTTTTTTAGAAGCTTTCTCCCCCCCCCAGCCCTAACTAGGTGCTAATGATTTTTCCAGCTCTTACCTTGCAGATTCTTTCATTGTTACTCTTTGCAAAGAATGTTTTCCAAGCCCTAAGTCTTTGTAGGTTTTTAAAAATTGCTTTAACTTGCTCCAAATGTTTCCTTCCAGCCCTAACCAGGTGCTAATAGTGTTCCCAGCTCTTACCCACTTGCCAGCTTTTTCATTGTTACTCTCTGCGAAAAATGTTTTCCAACCCCTAAGTCTTTGCAGGTTTTTTTTATTGCTCTAACTTGCTCCAACTGTTTCTTTCCAGACTTAACCAGGTGCTAATGATTTTCCTAGCTCTTACTGGCTTGCAAGCACTTTCATTGTTACTCTCTCTGAACAAGTTTTTTTTAAAGCCCTAACCAGGGGATTTAAATAATATGCTGAAGTTGACCAGGCTAAGGATGCTAACCAGATGAATATCTGGTAAGCAGATTCTTTCCTCTATTTTCCTCTCCCAAAACTAAGGTGCGTCTTATATTCTGAAAAATATGGTAGCTTGTATTTCAGGGTCTACAAAAGCATTTCTGAGAGATAATTATCCAGGTTTGAAGAACTAAGGACTTCCTGGTTTCTAGCTTGGATTTACTTCCTTTTAGTTTAAACCAAGGCTCTCAAAATTTGGCAAGTGTAAGATTTGTGGACTCCAACACCCAGAATGCCCCAGCCAGCATGTCCAATCAGAGCACCGTCCCAACTTGAGATGCCTTCCAGCTCCAGCCTCCCAGATGCAGGGCAAGATGTCTTTGAACCTCTGAAAAAGGAATGTTATTATGACTATCTCTCTCCCATGCTCTACAAGAATGGTGGAAGGTCTTAAGCATAAAACGTATCAGGAAAGACTTAATGAACTCAATCTGTATAGTCTGGAGGACAGAAGGAAAAGGGGGGGACATGATCAAAACATTTAAATATGTTAAAGGGTTAAATAAGGTCCAGGAGGGAAGTGTTTTTAATAAGAAAGTGAACACAAGAACAAGGGGACACAATCTGAAGTTAGTTGGGGAAAAGATCAAAAGCAACATGAGAAAATATTATTTTACTGAAAGAGCAGTAGATCCTTGGAACAAACTTCCAGCAGACGTGGTTGATAAATCCACAGTAACTGAATTTAAACAATTTAAATATATCCATCCTAAGATAAAATACAGAAAATAGTATAAGGGCAGACTAGATGGATCATGAGGTCTTTTTCGGCCGTCAGTCTTCTATGTTTCTATTACCAATGGTTCTCAACCTGGGAGTCAGGACCCCTTTGGGGATCAAATGACCATTTCACAGGAGTCGCCCAAGACCCAAATTTCCCATGGTGTTAGGAACTAAAGTTTCTATTCTGGCACCTTGGAGCATATTTTTACAATCTGACCAATCAGGTGTTTACAGTGGGGGTGTCTCTCTGACTTTCTTGCCAATCAGCTTAACGCTCTCTTGGGAGAATTGGCCCTGGTTGGGGATCACCGCAGCATGGTTGTGTTATGGTTGGGGGTCACGACAACATGAGGAACTGTATTAAGGGGTCACGGCATTCGAAAGGTTGAGAACCACTGCTCTACACAATCCTCCCTCCCAATTTCCCACAGCAGATCTAAAAGCCCATACAAAAGATGCCTTCCAGGCTTTATAGGCCACCACCCTCTGGTTGGAAAAGCATATCCTGAAATGAGAGTAGCAGAGTGTTTAATAATCCAGTATACTAACTACCTCTCCCTCCCCCAGGGGGATCTTTTGGCGTTTCTGGGAACTTATCATGAAATAGTTTCACTAGCCTGTCTGTCTTAACATTCCAGTACTTAATCCACTATTATTGCCTACTATTATTCAAAGTTATGCTGTTCAGTAGATAGTAGTAGTAGGTAAAACTATTAACATGGATAGATGGGGATTTCTGGAAGTTGAATTCTGGAAGTTGAATTCTACTACAGTGGTACCTCTAATTAAGAACGCCTCTACTTACTAACTTTTCTAGATAAGAACCAGGTGTTCAAGATTTTTTTTGCCTCTTCTCAACAGCCATTTTCCACTTATAAACCCAAGCGTCCAAAACTGTAATCGGAAAAGGGGCCCGTGGGGCCTCTCTAGGAATCTCCTGGGAGGAAACAGGGCCTCCACCCTCCCTGTAGTTTCCCCAATTGCACGCATTATTTGCTTTTACATTGATTCCTATGGGAAAAATTTCTTCTTCTTACAAACTTTTCTACTTAAGAACCTGGTCATGGAATGAATTAAGTGTGTAAGTAGAGGTGCCACTGTACTATTAAAGTTGCCAGGTTTGGACATGCCTGATTGAAAGTATTGATTCTGGTTCAGCTCTCTTACACAATACAGAATATAACCACCCCCTATTCAATATGAAAAGCTTTCAAATATTAAAAGACTACAATCATATCTCCCATCAGCAATCTCTTCTATACATTAAACATATTCTGATCTTTTAACTTTTCCTTGTGTATGTTGATTTCTAGATCCCTTATTATCTTGATGTAAAACTATTCAACACAGCTGGCAATATTACTACCCTTCAAAAAGACCTTGACTATGTATCAGAATGATCAAACAAGTGACAACTTCAAATCTCAATCAACAAGTGCTCAGCCTTACACATTGGCAAAAATAATCAGAACACAAAATACAAACTAAATGATCACAACCTTGCTGATGATCCTCACTCAGTAAAGGACCTTGGAGTATTCATCTCTAATGATATAAGTGACAGAGCCCACTGCAACAGTATTGCTAAGAAGACATTAAGAGTGGTTAACCTAATCCTGCATAGCTTTTCTCTGGTAATATTATACTTCTAACTAGAGCATACAAAACATTTGATAGACCAATTCTCAAATCCACACTACACATCAGACATTAATACAATTGAGAGTGTCCAGGGATATTTCATGAAGTGAGCACTACACTCCTCCATTTGAAATAGAATACTTTATGCCACCAGACTTGAACTTTTGGGCCTAGAAAATTTAGAACTATGCCACCTTCAATCTGACCTAAGTGTAGCACATAAAATTATATGCTACAATGTCCTATCTGTCAACGACTACTTCAGCTTCAACCGCAACAATACACGATCTCACAATAGATACAAACTTAATGTAAACCAGATAATGCTCCAAACTTGATTGCAAAATTTTTTGACTTCAGCAACAGAATGGACAATGCCTGGAATACATTACCTGACTCTGTAGTTTCTTCCCCAAACCCCTGAAATTCTAACCTTAAACTTTCTACCGTTGACTTCACCCCATTATTCCTAAGAGGTATGTAAGACACGTGCATAAGTACAATAGCGTGCCTATTGTCCCTGTCCTAAAATCCCCATGTATTTCATAAAATATCATGTACTCAAAACCATGCTTGTACTTTTATATATTCACTTTAATGTATATACTTTGTTTGTATTCATATATATGTTGGAATAATTAATTAATTAATAGAATGTGGAGATAAAGTTCAAAATTATATTCTTTATTCACCCTTCACTTCTTCCACTCCTCCTTCATGAAGGAGGAAAAGATGAAATAAGTGCACAAAATGTAGATTATGGCACAGTACTAGAAACCATTCTGAGAAACCACTGAAGCTTGGCCTATTAATTCTTCTTAGCTACAAATGAGTTGACTTTCCAAGTCATAGAAACATAGAAGACTGACGGCAGAAAAAGACCTCATGGTCCATTTAGTCTGCCCTTATACTATTTCCTGTATTTTTATCTTAGGATGGATATATGTTTATCCCATGCATGTTTAAATTAAGTTACTGTGGATTTACCAACCACGTCTGCTGGAAGTTTGTTCCAAGGATCTACTACTCTACTAGATCTACTAGTCTTCTTGGAATGTTCTTCTTTGTCTGAAATGACATGGGGAAGTGATGGTGAACCTATGACATGAGTGCCACAGGTGGCAGGCGGAACCATATCTGCTGGCACACGAGCCGTTGCCCTAGCTCAGCTCCAATGTGCATGTGTGTGCCAGCCAGCTGATTTTTGGCTTGCACAGAGGGAGTTTTTGGCTTCCAGAGAGCCTCTGTGTGTGTGTGTGTGAGGAGGGCATTTTTACCCTCTCCCCAGCTTCAGGAAAGTCTTTGGAGCCTGGTGAGGGCAAAACACAAGCCTTTTCCAGAAGTTGGAAAAGAAGCCATTTCTGGCCTCCAGAGGGCCTCCATGGGGTGTGGGAAGCTGTTTTCGCCCACCCCAGGCATTGAATTATGGGTGTGGGCACTCATGCATGCACGATAGCATGCACACATGCTTTGTCGGCACCTGAGAAAATAAAGGTTCGCCATCACTGATATAGGGCTTCCTGGGGGTTGGACTAGAAGACCTCCAAGGTCCTTTCCAACTCTATCATTCTATTATATTGTTAATTATAGTTTTTAATGTGATGAATGCATCCAACCATACTTTTACATTTTCCCTCTTATCTAATGGCTCTGTTTAATTTTCCATTGCTATATTGTTTTAGTAAAGTAAACTGCTGTGACATCCATTTTTCTCTGAAAACATTATGAAAAGAAAACTGCAGTTATATTGATTTCTTTGAAGGGTATCAACTTAGTTGTTTTATTATTGGATTGTTACATGTTGTTTTTATGATTGTTGTTAGCCACCCCGAGTCTACGGAGAGGGGCGGCATACAAATCCAATAAATTATTATTACGATTATTATTATTATAAAATTCATTTATTTATTAGCCTTGTTAGCCTAGAAGTTACCTAAACGGGTAGCAGAACAATGCTGTCTATCTATTGACGATACAATATTAGTTTAAGAGGTGCATCATAAAGTCAATAACTTAAATAAGAGGAGGGAAGAACTGCTGGATCAAAAAAACACATTTGAACACAGCTCCAAATAAAATTTCTCTCTCTCTGTTTCTCCCTCCCAATTCCTACAGTTGCCTCTGGCTCTGCTTGCTTTATCACAGAAATGTAAGGCATAGTATGAAAAGGCCAAATATCAGCATGTGGATTTCTGAGCAAACAAAAATACATGTTTAATTTGTCTAAAACATGCCCCCCTCCTAGGCTTGGCTTGCGGCTTACAATTCCACCAGCTGAGAATTACCTCCCATGGCAAGTATGACTTTCAATCTACTTGGAGAGTTGTCCAAATTCTGATAAATCTGCAACGATAGCACAACTTAAAACAACAGTTTGCCTTTATTAACTCATCTCTCGGGACTAAAAATCTCCAAACTAACTTAAAAGTAACTTGTAGTTCTCAAATATTGGTTTGCTCCATTTGTTTGAAGAAGCCAACCCATTCCTGAAATGTTCAATGTAAGAACAACATATAGAAAATATATAATCTGCAATTATTATTATTATTATTATTATTATTATTATTATTATTATTATTATTATCAGTATTATTATTATTATTATTATTAATTAAATTTGTATGCCGCTCCTCTCCGTAGACTCCATAGAATGGCAAATTTGGGGAGGCTATTTCAGCCATAACCTAAACTGATAAGTTTCTAGATTCCATGAATGTATGAGGGGCAGGCAGAGCAGTGAAAATGTTTAATGCCAGCATCAGCTTCTATTAGTATGCAAAAACAAAGGGAAAAATTCCTGTTGATCTAGGTTTCCTAAATTTATTTATTTATTTAATTGGATTTGTATGCCGCCCCTCTCCGAGGACTCAGGGCTGCTCACAGCAAACACAAAAAAACCCAGAACAATAATATGAGTATATGTCTTAGGAATGTATTGTAACAGACACAGAACAAAATCTGAAGACACATGTACACATAAAAAGAGGACTGCAGTTATACTGATTTCTTTGAAGGATATCAACTTATAAAAGTTGTAT
Source organism: Erythrolamprus reginae (assembly GCF_031021105.1). Classification (NCBI taxonomy): domain Eukaryota; kingdom Metazoa; phylum Chordata; class Lepidosauria; order Squamata; family Dipsadidae; genus Erythrolamprus; species Erythrolamprus reginae. The sequence goes on along the minus strand of NC_091952.1, from coordinate 58,825,649 downwards.
GGTCATCATTGACCATGTATGGTCAAAACCTAAAAGGCAATTGATCTGGAAGATTTCTCATTAAATATCAGAATGTAGATGTCAAAGTTAAAAAAAATCAAATTAAGAGATTAATAGCTGACAAAAAACAATATGAAAATAAAACAGTAATAGTAGAGTTGTACACTAGCTATCTTATAAAGTGGTACAGGCAGGCCTTCTTTAATGTCTGCAATTTTTTCTCTCTCTTTGCTCTTCTCTTTTTCTTAAAAAAAATATTTTTCTTACTTTGTGTTAGTATTTTATCTTTGCATCTGGAAACTTGAATGAAATTATTTTAAAGAGAGAGAGAGAGAGAGAGAGAAAGAAAGAAAGAGAAAGTGAGGTATCACATGACTGCAATTTACAGTGTCACCACCAGCCTCTCCATTGACTATTTGACCAGAACCTGGCAATGAAGCTTGCAAAAGGCTATCATGTGACCAGGGGACTCAGTGAATGTCATAAATGCAGGCCAGTTGCAAGCTGCCAAATGGTAATCATGTGACCGTAGGGGAATTGCAACAGTCACAAATTTGAAAGTCAGTTGTAAACCCTTTTTTAAAGTCCCACTTTAAACAGTGGGTGAATGAGGCAGTTGAGAATAGAATTTGAATAGACGGGAATAAGAGAAACAAGATTATCTTCTGTTAAAAGGCATAGATGATGTAACAAACTTGGGAGGTGTTTACATCTTAACCATTTTGGCCAAAGGATTAAGTGGACTTGAAGGCAGCCGTTGGGAGAACATTGAAAGAACATTGCAGAGACCTGTTCAATTCTGTTTCACTTTTAATGTGAACCACAGAAAGCCTATGACTCAACATATAACGAGGGCGCATAAGGTAACAAAGTAAATTAAAAGGGAAATCCCATGCATTCCTCTACCTTTGATGAGCCTCCCTTTTTTATCAATATATTTAAAAACTGCCTCTGCAAAAAGCAAGCTTTGATCTCCTGGGGAACAAGGCCAGAGCCTCCTTGCGTTGTTTGAATCAGAAGTCTTAATTATTTGGTTAAGTATTAACATTTCTCCTCAATTCTAAAGATCAAGCCCCACAAAAATATCCTTTAAATATGGCCCATTCAATTTTCTACCCATTTCTGCTTGTACTCCGAAAAGTGGACCCTGAATTTGTAGGAATATGCTAGGAAGAAGAAGACTACTTGTTCTCCAATAACTTTACCAATGAGAAAATTTGAATGACGCTCTGGGAACGTGCTGAAGTTCAAAAATTTTGGAAGGAAGTACAGAATGAAATAAATAATATGCTAAACATTAATTGGATAATTACAAAAGAATTAGCAATACTAGTTAAATATGGGGAATTACGAGAATTTAAAGAAATCAAAACAGCAGCTTTGGAAAGCGCTCAAGCAGTAGTGGTCTTAGGGTGGAAAGATAGCAATAAATGGACAATCCAGAATTGGTACTGGTACATGGTGGACCACATCCACTTTGAAATTATGGAAATAAGATTAAATAACTATGATGAAAATAAATTGGAGAAGCTGATGGCACGATGGAATAAGATGAAAAATTATATCTTAAGTAGAATTTATGACAACAATGTGAAAAATAAATTCCAATCACTTTTTGTATGTAAAGAAATGTAAACCGGAGCTAAGGAAGAAATTGAAACTTATTGTAAATAATATAACCCCCTAAATGGTGGTGGGGTTTTTATTGGTGTTGGGCACGTTTTCTTTTAAGTATTTTTTGTTTGTTGTTAATTTAGTAAATAAACCAACTAAAAAAATATCAAAAAAAAGAGAGAAAATTTGAATGACTTTTATGGCTCATTTGTAGAGAAGAGTGGGGGCCGGGACACAAAGAGAGGCCTAAACATTCTTCACAACTTGTCCAAGTTAATTCTGAGATTTTACAGAGAGGAGAATGATCTCAACATAGCTACTGCTGCTACAGTTGTCAAGCTTTGTTTTATGGATCTCAAAGTTCTCTAACTGAATGTGAATCACAAGGAGCCAGATGACAAGTGGCTTTTCCATATGGGATTAAGACAGCAGAAGGTCCATTCAGAGGAAGAATTGAAGGCATCACTTTCATAAATGGTTGGCAATTCTGAAAAAAACACACACATACACAACCCACATCACCAGCTTTACACCAGCAGGCTGTGCCAAATCTAAGGTGACACTGCCTGGAACACCTTGTGCCCAGTCAGAAAATTATTTGATTTTTCTTTTATATGTTCTAGGCTTTTCCGGTGCACTTTATCTTAGTCAAATGAGATTATCTGAAAGAGTAGAATAAAGCAAAGCAAAAAGTTTAGATTTGATATGATTTTTCAGACTGATAATAACATTGGTTAGAGTCTAGTTATAAATAGAAGTAATTAATTGATAAAATGTATCCGGTCCTCACTTTGCTACCGCAATCAGAAAAAAAAGTAAATGTAACTGTTTAACTGATTTAAACATACTGTATATATGCCATTCTTCAAGGGGGAATTACAAAAAATAAAACCTAGAATAAAAATAATATAAAATTAAAAGCACCATGTCATGCAATTACTGACTGGCAGAGAAGCAATTGGGTATTACATTGTTTGGTATAGAGTCTGAAGAAATTATTCTGTAACATTGCATTATTATAGAAGCTTAGTGATAATTATTTTTACAAAATTCCTTCTTTTTAGTTTATTAATAGGTGCTGCTAGCACAAAAGTGAATAACAGTAAGATTTAAGGCAATTTTCTCCTGCGGATACCAGAAGAACACAGCTAAGAAAACAAACAAATGAATTATTGAATAATTAAACAGAGTTCTTACTTAACACACTGACTGGGCAAAAATGATAATACTTTGGAGATATTAAATGAAAGCTTAATTTTCTGGAGAAGTCTATCATGCTGGGAAATATGGAAAGAAAGAGAAGAACAATGAACAGCAAGGTAAATAGCCTCAATTATAGTTGCAAGGAAGATCTGAAATAGTAATGTTGGGGAGAGATCCTCCTGGAGAAAATCTAGGTCAGTGGTCCCCAAACTACGGCCCGCGGGCCACATGTGGCCCACTGAGGCCATTTATCCAGCCCACCAGTGAGTGACAAGAGCACAGGGAAAAGAGAGAGAGAAAGAAAGAAAAGGGAAAGAGAGGGAGGGAAGGAGAAGTGGAGAGGAATGAAGGAGGGAAGGAAGGAAGGAAGGAAAGAAGGAGAAATGGAGGGAACAAGGAAGAAAGGAAGGAAGGAAGAATGAAATGGAGGGACAGAGGAAGGAAAGACTGTTTTGGGGGGGGGGGTAATTTTTTTTTAAAAATTCTCTCAACATACATTCAAACAACACAGTGTACCATCTAATTTTCCATGAATAAAATGTGGTATTTTGTTAGTAACTAATATCAATCATCAAAAAAGTTGCAAAAGGTTTTTTTTCTAATTTTGTCATCCAGTTACATTCATTTTCTTTTAATTAAATTCCATCCTTAATGTTCCTTCAAAAAGTGCAACACCAATTATGTTTCTAACTTATTAACCATTATGCCAAAGTGCTTCCTTCTTTCTTTATACATTTTTCATAAGCCAAGAAAACCTTGTATAGCCAATCAGATGTTAACAAAAGAAAATTAAAAACAAAACATAAACATATATGAATTTCAGATCTTCTCCCCCCTCTAAATAGTACGTTCCCATTTTGTTTTTTACTTTAAAACAAGGTATGTGCAGTGTGCATAGGGATTTGTTCATAGTTTTTTTTAATCATCCGGCCCTCCAACAGTCCGAGGGACAGTGAACTGGCCCCCTGTGTAAAAAGTTTGGGGACCCCTGATCTAGGTAGATGGACGTTACAGTTGATGCCAAATTGAGGGCACATAATCAACAAATCAACCAACCATCCATCCATCCATCCATCCATCCAACCAACCAAACCTTAATGGGAAGATAGATTTCAATGGAAAAATGAATTTAAAAATTCATAAAACTGAAATGTCTAAGTATAACCAAGTATATATTCAATTCAATTTATTAGATTTGTATGCTGCCCCTCTCCAAAGACTTGGGGCGGCTCACAACAATAATAATAACAACAACAACAGTGTTACAATGTAAACAAATCTAATATTAAAAAGCATCTAAAAAACCCATCATTTAAGAACCATGCAACACATGCATACCATACATAAAACTATAAAAGCCTGGGGGAGATGTCTCAATTCCCCCATATATATTCAATTAATAAATCTTTAACACAAAACTTGAAAAAGAACAAGATTACCCTCTTAGCAACAGATGTAGATTAGATTAGATTAGATTAGATTTATTGGATTTATATGCCACCCCTCTCCGCAAACTCGGGGCGGCTCACAACAATAATAAAAAACAGTACATAATAACAAATCCAATGCCCACCAATCTAATTACAATTTAAAATTAATAAATTCATAAAACAGTCCCAATATATATAAAAAACAGGCACACAGTCAATCAATAAAATGGCAAAACAACATGGGCAAGGGGGAGATGTTTTAGTTCCCCCATGCCTGATGACAGAGGTGGGTCTTAAGGAGTTTACGAAAGGCAGGGAGGGTGGGGGCAATCCTAATCTCAGGGGGGAGCTGGTTCCAGAGGGTCGGATACATGTATTATGTATAAACCACAAAACTTGTCATATTTTATCTTGGCTGCAGTTTGCTTTTTCCAATATTACAATAGTAAGTAGACACTGAATAGCTTTGAACAATGCATTTCTTCTACTCTCATATTCAAATATGACTAATGAATATATACAAATAAATTTATATAAACAAAATGGGAGAGAATCTTAGCTATACCTTGAACTTTATCTTACATTTGAAGTGCCTACCAGGCACATCCACCAGAGGCTCAATGAATCTTCTCATATGAAAGGAAACTTGGAGAGATTATTCCATTACCCTCCCTTTAAAAAAACCCAACAACTCTTGATCTTTAACTTTCTGCTTTAACTTTATTACTTTTTAAATTAGTTATATGGTATTTTGTGAACTGTCTTGTAGGGCCACAAGATGACACAGATAATAAGCAATCAAGCCATACTATCCTGGTTAACTACCTTAGAATAAGGAGGTGTGCACAAAACAGGAAATGTGCCCTGTTTCCAAACTGGAACAAGCAGTTTTATTTGAAATAATTGGTCATTTGAAACAACCTAAATGTTTGGTTCCAACTCAAAGCAAAACTCTCAGAGATGTGTTGTTGAGCTGGGATAACTTCAAGGTTGTTTCTTATGGCTAGTGATGGGCAAACCCAATGGTGTTTAGGTTCAGCAAGTTTGGATGAACTTTACGCAAAATTCGGTCGAACCCGAACCAAACTCGAACTCGAACACAAATGGGGAATCCCTCCCATGAAGAGATTCCGGGGGCGGAGCTTTGATGTCACCAGCAGGTTGCTAAGGACGCCAAGGTGATCACTTCCTGGATTCCATGGAATCTAGGAAGTGATCACCTTGGCGTCCTTAGCAACCTGCCGGTGACGTCAAAGCTCCGAACGCCGAACATGATCCCGAACTTTGCCCGAAGTTTGATAAAAATTTGTGTTCGTGTTCGGCATACCGAACACCGCAAAATTCGTTACAGACCCGAATTGTGCGGGTTCGGTTTGCCCATCACTACTTATGGCTAAAACATTCAACTTGAAATTACCTGAGAACACAATGCTTTCTTTCCAGCACTGAAGCAACATTTTCTGAACAGTCAAAATGGCTATTTCAACCTCAAGATGTTTAGAATTTGAAACATCTTGCATTTCATAGATTGTTAACAATAAAGCCCTGCTTCCATGAGATGGATCTCTGTAATCTGAGGATTTCAGGTGTTTAGTTTTTTAAATGGCTTTAGACACCCTAGATTATCCACTTAACATTTCAATGTTGTTGTCCTCCCCTCCTCAACCGGTTACCTTCATTTTTCCTGTTGTTGAGCTGATTGAACTGCTCTGTAAATTCTGCCAGGGATTCCTCAATAATCTCTGTTCTGGGAACTGAAAGGGAAAAGCGGCGCTTGAACACTTTCATCTTGTTCATTTTATTCTGCACAGCAAGTCAACAGCAGGATCTAATAGGAAAGAAAAGCAAAATGAAGGCTCTCAGTTTATTCACGGAATTGCAATCAGAGCTATAGTAAGTGAAATTCTGATTTCCACTGAAATCGCACTTACAGCAAATGGGATAATTCCCTCTTGCATTTCAATCAGCAGGGATTCACACATGAAAAGATGGATTCAGTTTACTGTGTCGAAACAGACCTAATGGTAGTGTCAGGGTTCCAAGAAACAGATCCAATGCAATCAAAACTCTGAGGCCAAGGTGCTAATAAAATCCAAATTAGGCATGTCATATTATTCCTGAGGTTTTCCCCACCCAGATTAAAAATCAAAGTTCTTTCTCGCAGTCCACAAGTCCATCAGATGGTTCAACCAGGTCATAGCGCCAACTCCAAGTTTCAGTCCATGCCTCCCCAGTACCTGGTGAGAATGTCACCATTCCAGGTGATGTATTTCTTCACATGAGAAATAATTTTATTTTGGCTAAAGGTTCCCAGCTATCTCTAATCCCCCCTTCCATTCCCACAGCTCCATCCAGCTTTGCTATGGCAGCCCTGAAGATGCTCCAAAATGGCTTCAGGGTTGATCGGTAGCATATACCCAGAACTTGGTTTGACCATTGAAGAAAGATGAGCTTATGCTTTGCATCAGCATTTGCTAAGAGTTTTTTTTTAATATGGACTATCCATTACTTCTTATAATGTGGGACAAAAAGTACCATTAGAATGCATTTAAAAAAAAAATATAGCAATTATTTTTCACTAAATATAAATACATTGATAAGTCTTAATGGCATCTGTTGGTGTAGTTCATCAATGCCTGGATTAATATATAAGTCATTTTTGATATTTGGTAGAGGCTATTTTAAGTGTGAAAAGCCACTTTTAAAGAGGTACGCCAAAGCTACATGTAGTAGGACTTTCTATGCATTTTTATTTAAAACTTGTACTCTTTTTGACCTTTCATTTATTTATTTACTTAGAAGATGTACATAGCTGCCCAACTCATATAATCATGACTCTGGGCAGCATACATGAAATAAAGTCCCCCTTCCCCAAATATTGCAAATAAAAACTATAACACAAAAGCCAGCATAACCACATAGAGATGGGGATCACCAATCATACATTCCATTTCTCAGATGTTGAGCTCAGCTATTATCCTAGGCCAATACCCTGGGAAAAGTCAATTTTGTAAAGCTTTCCCGAAGGCTAACAGGGTCAGAGCTATCTAAATTTCAGGGGGGAAACTGTTTGAAAGGGCAAGCACTACATCAGAAAAAGTTTGTCTCCCAGGTCCCATCAGAGAACATTGCTGCAAGATTGAACCTGGAATATGCCCATCCTGTGAGACCATGTGGAATGAGCAGAAATAGTCAAGGCCATAATGGGCCATAATAACCTACATCTTTAACTATATCTGAAAGCATATTGGGAGCCAGTACATTTAAATACTTCCAGTAATTCCTTGCCCATCCACAATTCAGAAGGGTGACTTCGAACTCGAATAAATAATTTCTATTCTTTCTTTCTTTCTTTCTCTTTCCTTCCTTCCTTCCTTCCTTCCTTCCTTCCTAATAGCCCCTCTTTATTCAGGAATAATTACTTGTCGGATAGAAGTACTGAATGGATTAAAATTCATAAATAAACTTTTCTTGAATCCTGGTTTACAGGAAACTATTTTGCAAATTGGATTGGCAACATTTTTAAACATTAATGATAATTAGTTTAAATGAGAAATATTTTACTATACTATTACGGTTTGTATATAAATTCTGACAAGACAATGAACATATCAAAATTGTATTTTTCGGTATCTTAAAGAAAAGGGGGGGAGATAGGTTTACAAAGTATATTCCAGCTTTTCAGGAAAGACTAAGTGCTCCACCTGCTTTATATCATGAAAAAGAAATGTTAGTATTGAATGTTGTGTCCTTCCTCTGTCTCTGCTTGGTTTTTCAAAGTCCATCTTACCAATTTTTCATTCAACTCAAAGTTAACAAGGTTATTAGCAAATCCCCTGGAAAAAACTCTCCCACACAGAAGAATAAAGACACTATATTCAGGGTTTGGATTTTATTCTGCCTCATTCTGATTCATCTAACCCAATTCTTCATATCTAGATATCTTCAAGTTGCCAAGGTTGGGAAACACTGGTCTACAGGCCATCATAATTACAAATGTTGGTCTGCTGAAATAGTGTACTAAAGTGCTTATATTTTTGAATAACAATAATATACCAATGTTTTCTTGTGGTTTCTTTTACAAGCTGAATTATGTCAGGGGGGAAAACCATATAGATGAATAGGACTTCAATTAAATTTATGATGGCTGGGTAAGTGAATGTTTGAGTTGTGTCACAAATGTATAATAAAAGGCTGTGTCACAGAATAGGTAGCCATGGGAACTAAAAAGAGGAAGGTGACAGATGACAATTGAGGTGGTGTACCCTTCACCTGATCTGGAATGCAAGCAAAGTTAGACTGTTGGCTGCACATTAAGAGGAAAAAATTCTCAACTGCAGACACATTTAATTTCATATTAAATTTCCAAGGCATAGGGGACCTAGTTAAAGGGAAAGAGCCAAAAGGTTTGATTTTTTTCAAGGCATTAAACCAAGACCATGCTAACAAGCACTCGGCTAGAAAATACATTCTAAGTTAGAAAATATATGACGAAGTCCAACAGATGCCATCATGTTTAATTAGCAGAATCAAGAAAGCTATAAAAAGCAAAGATTCATTTCAAATGTGGAACTCTTATTGTCAAGAGAACAAATTCTGGCAATAGTAAGGTAAAGTAATAATATAACAAACAACAAAAACTAATAAAACTGAGCAATGCACTTCTAAAACTATAAACACAAAACACAACATGGCTATAAATACATTAAATTAGGAAGACAGCCAGTGATTTACCCTATGAAACTGGCAAAAATTGTAAGAGCCAGAAAAGAAAGTCGCTTTTTTTTTTAATAATACATAATACTCTTAGGGAATTTGCTGCAAAGCAACTTCAATGGATTTAAAAGGAAGAAGAAAATATATCTATGAAATAAAACCATTTAAATGTAAGGCTTTAGGAATGTTACCAGTTTATAATTCATATGCTGCTGAATACTTTGGACAGCAGTGGCAGTGTAGAAGAGAAAAAAAATATCTTCAAATGGTCCTTGCAGTTTTTCCAACTATTTTGAAAAACAGGATGCTGGAACTTTGATCAAATCTGGGAGGATTCTTATTATATTCTAACTTTTATGTAACCTGCATCTAAGTTTATTTTAATAGACTTTAAAATGACAAATGCTTTAAAACTGCTTAGTGCACTTGATGGAAATGGCAAATAGATTAACACTAGAACAACAGCACAACTAAGAAGAGAAAAAGATCAAGGATCTGTTGGGATAATGTGTTATGAAACTAAGAGTATGCAGACCAGGCTGTGCAAGATTTTTGGACTATGGGCACAATTACAGTTCAGAGACCTTGTGAGCAATTCATTCACCAAAGGATTCCTATGGGAGATCAGCCTTCAGATAACAACTTCCATGATAGGCTTGGTCAGCCAACACCCGCTTAGCTCTTGACACTCCCAGGTGCATTCAAGGGCATGAATAGCTGATGTTGGGAGCTTCTTCATGGTAGCCTGGGTTCCATTCATTCATTCATTCATTCATTCATTCATTCATTCATTCATTCATTCATTCATTTATTTGATTTGTATGCCGCCCCTCTCCGTAGACTCGGGGGTGGCTCACAACAGCAATAAAACAATATAAAACAAATCAAACAATTTAAAAGTCACTAAAAAACCCCTTATTAAAAAGCAAAAACATACACACAAACATAAACATGCATAAACTGTATAGGCCGGGGGAGATGTCTCAATTTCCCCATGCCTGATGACAGAGGTGGGTTTTAAGGAGTTTACGAAAGGCAAGGAGGGTGGGGGCAATTCTAATCTCTGGGGGGAGTTGATTCCAGAGGGTCGGGGCCATCACAAAGAAGGCTCTTCCCCTGGGTCCCACCAAACAACATTGTTTAGTCGACAGGAACTGGAGAAGGCCAACTCTGTGGGACCTAACCAGTCTCTGGGATTCGTGCGGCAGAAGGCGGCCCCAGAGATAATTTGATTATTTTAAGAAGCACAAGAGTTTTAAAATAAGTGATAAAAAAATTAAGTCTATTGACAACTATTGGGGATGGGATGGGGCTTATTGCCTATTTTAACCATTCACTGTTGAATCTTTTGGGACAGGAGTAGGCAAAGTTGGTTCTTCTATGACTTGTGGACTTCAACTCCCAGAATTCCTCAGCCAGTCATGCCAGCTCAGGCATTCTGGAATTTCAAATCCACATATCGTAGAAGAGCCAACTTTGCCTATCCCTGTTGTAGGACATTTTATAAAAACTTACAATTAGCTTTCTCTAGCCTGATGGCATGAAAGCTTGGGTATCAAGTAATATGATAGTTTACTGTTCTGGTGCACAGATACTGTACTTAATCCAAACCACACTTGCTTTACCTGGGAATGATAGCTTTATTTGGTAACCTTCCTTTAACTCTGGCATGTGTGGTGGACAAGATTCCCAGAACTTTGCTTGTAAGTGAAGAATTACAATACTGAAAAAAGTAAAGAACAAATAATGCCCTAAAGGGAATGCTGATAAATAACTCTTAGTAATAGATCCCAGGTAGATGAGATTTTATGCTCATAGATGTATAAACATGGTGTAGTTGAGCTTGTCTACAAAACATTTCAGATAGAGTACAGATAATGATTACTAATGACAAGTAAGGATTATATCACCTATATCAGTGATGGCAAACCTATTGCATGGGTGCCACAGGTGGCACGTGGAGCCATATCTACTGGCACGTGAGCTGTTGCTCCAACGTACATGTGTGTGCTGGCCAGCTGATTTTTGGCTTGCACAGAGGCTCCGCGAGGGCGTTTTTGGCTTCCAGAGAGCCTCTGGGGGAATGGGGGAGGGCGTTTTTCCCTCCGCAGCTCCAGGGAAGCCTTTGGAGCCTGGGGAGGGCGAAACAGGAGCCTACTGGGCCCATCAGAAGTTGGGAAACATTTCCGGCCTCCACAGGACCTCCAGAGGTCAGGGGAAACTGTTTTTGCCCTCCCCATGCATTGAATTATGGGTGTAGGCACTCACACATGCACAATAGTGTGCATGCGTGCTCTTTCGGCACTCAAGGAAAAAAGGTTCATCATCACTGACTTATATCTTAAAGATGAAGGTTCTCTTCACCATATGGAGTCTGGAACTCATTACCGGACTCCATAGTGTCATCCCCAAACCCCCAACAATTTACCCTTAGATTATCTATGGTTGACCTATCCAGATTCCTAAGTGGTCAGTAAGGGGTGAGTACAAGTACACTAGAGTGCCTTCCGTCCCCTGTCCTATTGCTCTCCTATATCTCCTATACCTTTCTTCTATTCCTATATCTCTTCTTCTATTCTTTCATTGATATGTTCTATTACTATATCTGCTTTTCTATTCTTTCTTAGATGTATTTTACTATGAGTATCTCCTCTATAACCTTCATCATGTATTTTACTATGTGTGTATATATATATACCCACTAAAACCCTCATTGTCTATTGGACAAAATAAATTTAAAAAATATCTTTTCTGCCGTGGGTCCTGCCCTCTGGAACATCATTTCCCCTGAGATAAGGTTAGTCTTATCCCTGCCATCCTTCTGGAAAGCCCTTAACATGAATAAATTTGGGATATCTTCTTTGTGCAAGTCCCAAAGCATGTCATTTAGATTTAAACACAGACAAGTGAATTTTCGATTTCCTGATTGGCTTGCAACTGGGGGCCCTCTCTGCTCTCCATTTGAAAAGGCTAGGAGTTATGGTACATCTATTTTGGTAGCACTCTTGGGATGGGCAGCAGGCAGGAAAAGGCTTGATAATTAACAGATTTTACACCAAATGTATTTTCAATATAAGAGGTAGACCTAATATCTCCTGTGCTTACTTCCTGCAGTCTTTCATGCCACAGGGAACTGGTCTGAATCCAGTATCTTAATAAGATTTCTACTGACTGTGCAAAATCTCATTCTTCCTCAAGAGCCTGGGTGACCAGGATAATTGGAGAGTAATGCACATGCTGTTAGAGACTTGGATCATCCCTATTTCCCTGCAAGTCCTCGATTTTCTAAACGAATATACTAAATATACTAAACCAGCTTTCAGTATTAGGAACTATTTCTTTACTCCGACTCCTATCATCCCCAAAAGTTAAATCTGACATATTACAAGCAATCCATGTTATCATATTTTGTTGCACTGATGTTGCACTTTTGCTTCTATGACTGTAACACATGCAGCCTTTGATTAAAATACATCCACCATTATTCTGCAAATTTGACCAAGCATGAGCTTTTGAAGTCTTCACAGCATAAGAAATTCATTCGGCCTTTGATGGAAAAAATTATAAGCTGCCCTGGTTGTGTTTCATAATAAAGCCACTTGCCCAGAACAGATTTGTTGAATGTGTCACCTATGGAGCCATTCCAATTCTATCTTGAGCTAATAATCTTCAGGATGATCAGGTTTTTTTGTTTTTGCCTTTGTGGAGTTTATAAGATGTTCTCTTTCTTTTTATTTTATGTATATTTGTGTATATATGATGGTAGTATGTCTCAGTGCAGCCTTGTGCGAAACCGTCGACATACACACAGCAGAGTTATTGCAGTGGTGTAGTTGTGTGATCCAGCCAGTAAAAGACACAGACTTAGTATTTAACAAAGTATTATTTACATATATACAACACAAAGTAGCAAAAGAGAACAAACCGCACACAGCCAAGACCATGTGCTTTATTGGTTTGTTAAGCATGTATCCAACTTTCTTTGAGGAGCATACAAGTCAATTTACAAAAGAATCTCCTTTCAATTTAACATCAGTACAAGTGAGTTGTTATTATTATTATTATTATTATTATTATTATTATTATTATTATTATTATTATTAGATTTGTATGCTGCCCCTCTCTGAAGACTCGGGGCGGATCACAACAATAATAGAAACAATATAACAGTGAAACAAATCTAATATTAAAAGTAAAAACATATATAAAACCCCAGCAATTAAAACCATACAACACATACATAAAAAACATAAAATATAAAAGCCTGGGGGAAGATGTCTCAGTTCCCTCATGCCTGGTGATATAGGTGGGTCTTGAGTAATTTGCGAAAGACAAGGAGGGTGGGGGCTGTTCTAATCTCTGGGGGGAGTTGATTCCAGAGGGCTGGGGCCACCACAGAGAAGGCTCTTCCCCTGGGGCTCGCCAAACGACATTGTTTAGTTGACGGGACCCGGAGAAGGCCAACTTTGTGGGACCTTATCAGCCACTGGGATTCGTGCGGTAGAAGGCGGTTCCAGAGGTATTCTGGTCCAATGCCATGTAGGGCTTTAAAGGTCATTACCAACATTTTGAATTGTGACCGGAAACTGATCGGCAGCCAATACAGACCATGGAGTGTTAAACCGGGCAAAGGAGAGTGACTGCTCACTTGGTCACCCATGGGTTTTCAGGGCTAAAGGTGATTTTACCTAATATCCACTTCTTCAATCTAATACTCCCCTCCATATATCATACAATAGGAAGATATCTCAGTGCAACTGTGTGCTCATTGCAAGATCCACCCCAGCAATTCTGACTGAGGACCATCCAGCCTCTGTTTGAGATTTGCAGTACACAAACATACCATTCAACAGCCTGCAGACTGTTTCCAGGACATAACAATGCTAAAAACTCATTGGCTTCAGCTTCAAAGAGTAGCTCTATTAAGCCAGTTGCTAAAATGAGCACAACTGCACTGAGCACACAGCACTGTTTATTTCCAGTGTAATTACCTTTTCCCCTTCTACTGGTTCTTGTGGCCATTCAGCAATGCAGCTGCAAACAGACAGAACAACCCCTTAGGGGACTGTTGATGGAAACAGGTTTTGTTGGGAATAGACTATTTTGCTAGGCTTTTCTTAGAATGTATATCACCCTTTTTCTTTATTTCTTTGGATATATGGCACCTTCTTTAAATTCTGTGGTGTGTCATTGTTATGTGGGTCTTGCAATTTCCTATTCATTTATTCCTTATACTATATTCCCCATTCACATATTTTCGGGTAGAAATAGTTTTGTCATGACCCTTCCAGCTTATAAAAACAAGATCTATTTGTATAGAATATGCTGTGTTAAATGAGGAATTTATAGTAGACTGAAATATGAAAAATAATAATAGAAACAATTCAGCACCTAGAAATTTATTCTTGTTTTCTTTGTGGACGGATGAATTTCAGTTGCAAGTGTGATATTAAATAACTGAAAAAGGGCTGAGCAGAATTCCCAAAGCATCAATACGTACATACACTTTTTTGTGTGTTCTCTTTTACCAGTTCAAAACAGGTGCAGAAAAACACACTTGCAAATCAATTACTATGTCTTTGTTCACTCCACGAAAAATGGGTAGCATCAACAGTGATATTTCCAGCGATGAATGGTTGCAGGAACAGGGTGGGCTAGTCTAATGATAGCAATTTTCCAATATGCGATTCTCTTACCCCATGATTCCTGACAAATGTAATATTTTCTTTTATGTACACTGAGAGCATATGCACCAAAGACTAATTCCTTGTGTGTCCAATTCACCCTTGGCCAATAAAGAATTATATTCTATTTCCTATTCCTATTATATTCCTACTCCTACTCCTACTCCTACTTCTATTCTATTCTATTCTATTCTACCCTATAATTGAGAGGCTGCCACGGAGAGGAAGGAATTGAATATTCTCCAAAGCATTTTAGGGCACACAGGATGTAACATATGGAAGCTTATTAAACAGAGATCCAACCTAGAATTAAGGAGAAATTTCCTGGCAATGAAAACCATCCATCAGTGGAATAGCTTTCCTTTAGAATCATGGGACAGTGGATAGTCTTCTGAACAGTCCAGAATAGTATAAGGTCTCCTGCTCAAGCAGGTGGTAATAGTACTCCAAGATCCCTTTCAACATTTTTACTCTGTATTCTATTCTGTATTTTGTCCAATAATGTATCTAGTGAGTTATAACTCACTCCCAGAAGTCAGCCATATGCTTATTTATTTTACAATATGTGTATACTGCCCTCCAATCAGGAAGTCTCAAAATAAATTCTAAACTAGATGATCTTGCTATGGATAGATTTCACATTGGTGAAAAATGTGCCACCTTTCTTGATACAATTTTTAATTAAGGAGTAGGTGTAATTTATCACCCTTGCTGATATTCCGCTTTCTCCCATAGGCATAATTGTGCAAAGCTGAACTTAAATAGTTTCTGCAATGAGCTAAACTGAATTCCATAGTTTTCATATATTAATGTATTTATATAAATTCATTGCATATATACAGCATCAATACACAGGACACCATCCCCATCCCTATTCCAGAAGTGCCTCTCAGCAGCAAGCATTTAGTATTCTGCCTTGCAATTTTGCCTTACATACACTGCTCAAAAAAATAAAGGGAAAACTTAAACAACACAATATAACTCCAAGTAAATCAAACTTCTGTGAAATCACACTGTCCACTTAGGAAGCAACACTGATTGACCATCAATTTCACATGCTGCTGTGCACACTCAACTTTGTACAGAACAAAGTATTCAATGAGAACATTTCATGCCTTTAGTTCTGAGATGTGTTATTTGAGTGTTCCCTTTATTTTTTTGAGCAGTATAAATCAAGAAAGTCTTGCTACTAGAGAAGAATAAGTTGAGTAGACAAGCAGAGTATAAACTAACTCAAAAAGTATAACAATTCAGAGGAACTGTGAAAAAAGTAGAATTTCATATTTCAAGCAAACCTTTCTTTTAATGATCCAATTATTGTCTTGTAAACTAGAAGAGTGAGCTAAACCACAGCCCATATTGAATCTTCCTTTTTGCCAATTAGAAGAGGACTCTCAATATAATAAATATAACAATGAAAAACTCTGAAGTCCAGTTTGAGTACAAGCTGACCTAAAATTTTCATAACACCTAAATAGAGAGGTTTGTCACTGCCTTCTTCAGCAATGTTGCTTCAAATTTCCAGCCTGGGATTTCCCATTAAAAAAGCAATTACCAGTCTTGAATCAACCATGGACAGCATGTTCCTTGACCTATTCTAACACAGGGCAAATGTGCATGATCTGAATTCCTACCCTTTAAAGCCACTGCATCCTGCACAAACTGCCGCATCCAGAATATCTTCAAGGCTAATTTATGTTAAGAGCGAATACGCGAAAGCTGATAGTATTAATGTCGGACTTAACTTGGGTGTTTGTTAATGAGATCATATGCTGCAACGTTCTACCTGTCAATGAGTACTTCAGCTTCAATCGCAACAACACAAGAGCACGCAACAGATTCAAACTTAATATTAACCGCTCCAAACTTGACTGTAAAAAATATGACTTCAGCAACCGAGTTGTCGAAGCGTGGAACTCATTACCTGACTCAGTAGTGTCAATCCCTAACCCCAAACATTTTTCTCTTAGACTATCCACGATTGACCTCTCCAGGTTCCTTAGAGGTCAGTAAGGGGCGTGCATAAGTGCACCAGTGTGCCTTCCGTCCCCTGTCCAATTGTCTCTCCTAATCTCATTTATCTTTTCTTCCTTTCAAATATGTTCACCTGTACTTTTATATCTTTTCTTCTATTCTTTTTTTTACTTATAGTATTACATATCTTTCTATTCAATGTGTATTATGTATTGGACAAAATAAATAAATAAATAAAAATAAATAAATGAGATTAGGTTCACAGCTGTAAAAACTGAGGGGGAAAAGATGCTTGTATTCAGAGGAATGTCAAAGTGTTCTCACAGTTCTTTGAAGGAAATACAATATTGTCTATTCAGACACATGTGTCTGGTTTTTCCTTCAAGGATTCTTCGGTGTACAGAATACTTCTTTCTGGTCTTTCTCCTCATACAATCCATAATTAGCTTTGAATACTTTGTCCAGCATTTCAACTGGCTCTTTCTGGATACAAAATTTCCCTCAGACCATCTCTCCTACACTGCAGTGAACAAAATGGGTCCTTATGTTTCTCATCAGTGTGAGCACGGACAGAAGATATTTTCTCATGCTTTAACTGTTTTGACTAATACTCATCATGCTCCAACAGAGAGAGAGATAGAGAGTCCAGAAGTACAGCTGACTTACTTTTTACCATTAGTAAATTTTTGTTTGTTTTGTTCAACACACATTTATCCTTTAAACAGTCAGCAGACTTCCACTGAAGTTTCTTAATCAGACAAATTCCACTGTCTAGAGCAGTGTTTCCCAACCTTGGCCACTTGAAGATATTTGGACTTCAACTCCCAGAATTCCCCAGCCAGCATAGCATAGCATAGCAGGCTGGAGAATTCTGGGAGTTGAAGTCCACAAGTCTTAAACTTGCCAAGTTTGAAGACCTCTGCTTTAAACAGTCAGCAGACTTCCACTGAAGTTTCTTAATCAGACAAATTCCACTGTTTAGAGCAGTGTTTCCCAACCTTGGCCACTTGAAGATATTTGGACTTCAACTCCCAGAATTCCCCAGCCAGCATTTGCTGGCTGGGGAATTCTGGGAGTTGAAGTCCATATATCTTCAAGTGGCCAAGGTTGGGAAACACTGCTCTAGTCTAGAGGATGTGAGGTGCTTTAAGATACTAACAATAGTTCTGCCCACTCTTATTAAGATGCACAAGGGAGGTTAGGTGTTGGGCAAAGCTGCAATTTGTTCTCCAATATGATCCCATGATGGAATATGTGCAGAAATGAAGATCACATCCCAGACTGTTGAGGTCAGATTCAGCATCCAGAGCTAATTCACTGTTCACCATGGCAACAGAACATTTGGGTTAAAATGTCTGCACTGAAAAAGCTTAAAAGATTATCTGTCAATGTCACCAACATGCTGTAGGCTTGTGGGTGTATATTGGTATTTTTGTGTGTGATATTTTTCCAGCCTTTGTGGTATTCCAAAATTTAGACATTTGCTAAGAGAAGGATTTAGGGGTAGTGATTTCTGACAGTCTCAAAATGGGTGAACAGAGCGGTCAAGCAGTAGGGAAAGTAGAATGCTTGGCTGCATAGCTAGAGGTATAACAAGCAGGAAGAGGGAGATTAGGATCCTGCTGTATAGAGAGCTGGTGAGACCACATTTGCAATACACTGTGTTCAGTTCTGGAGACCTCACCTACAAAAAAATATTGATAAAATTGAATGGGTCCAAAGACGGGCTAAAAGAATGGTGGAAAGTCTTAAGCATAAAACGTATCAGGAAAGACTTAATGAACTCAATCTGTATAGCCTGAAGGACAGAAGGGAAAGAGGAGACATGATCGAAACATTTAAATATGTTAAAGAGTTAAGTAAGGTTCAGGAGGGAAGTGTTTTAATAGTAAAGTGAAAACAAGAACAAGGGGGCACAATCTGAGGTTAGTTGGGGAAAGATCAGAAGCAACATGAGAAAATATTATTTTACTGAAAGAGCAGTAGATGCTTGGAACAAACTTCCATCAGCCGTCATTGATAAATCCACAGTAACTGAATTTAAACCTGCCTGGGGTAAACATATATCCATCTTAAGATAAAATACAGGAAATAGTATATGGGCAGACTAGATGGACCATGAGGTCTTTTTCTGCCATCAATCTTCTATGTTTCTATGCTAAGGTATGCAAAATGCAATTTCTTTTTTTCTTTTTTTTGGGTATTTTTTATGATTTATTTTTTATTATCAATAAAATATATATATAAAAAATACAAAATGCATTTTCTAATTTCTGTTTTTTATTAGATACACCACTATCTAAGGATTTGAACAACCCTTCGTTTCTTAGAAACCCAAGAATTCAATTGTGCAAAAACTGGTACTGCATGGTTATTTCCACCATATGGCAATTTGTAGATGAGAAATAATTAAAGGCCTGGTGGCAAGGCTGCCAGTGGCACAGGAAACGACTACAAAGTGTTATGAAGAGGAGAAAAGCCTATGTTCTAAAACACATAATTCTTCTTAACAGTTGACTCCAGAAAAATATCTCTCATCCCTCGGTATGAATTAACTGTTAAGTGGAATAAAATACTTGATTTGACTATCTAAAGGAGCATATTTTTGGGCTTTTCTGACTACTTCTTCATTCAAAATAGGTGAAAAACTACTTTAGGCCAACCCCCCTCCAACCATTCAAGATTTGTGTGGCTCACACATTAATAGAGTTCCAAAAGGCCCTGAGGATTTGGCTGCGGTCCAAAGCCTTGGGGCAGGATGAATGGAGCCCCTATGACAGGGGTGTCAAACTCATGTTGTCACGGTGGCATCACGTGATGTATCAGGGTTTTCCCCCCCCTTCGCTAAATTAGGAATGGGCGTGGCCGGTGTGTGACGCATCTGGCCCGTGGGCCGGGAGTTTGACTGCCCTGTCCTATGGTATATCTTTTGCAGATGTTTTTTGCTGAATGGCTGGATATATATCTTGTATCTTTGTTTTGTTATCTTGTGAGTCATCCAGAGTCATTTGGGAGTCAGGTAACACCTCGGCTGTATAAATAAATAAATGTGTTATTAATAGTTATTTTAATATCATGTCTTAATTTACAGATTTCTTACAAACTTGACTATATTTACCCTAGCAATACTCTCATAATATAGTAGTATTATGTAACTAGATGCTGAGAGCAGTAATTACAGTATATTACTAGTAAAAACAGAAATAAAAATGCTCATATTTGTAACAGAAATTCATGTATTCTCTTCTACTGGAAGATTGGGATAAACAGAAGGGTGGCATAAAAAAATTGAATAAATAAAAAAATAAAAAAATAAAAAAATCCATCCTGAGATAAAATACAGAAAATAGTATAAGGGCAGACTAGATGGACCATGAGGTCTTTTTCTGCCGTCAGTCTTCTATGTTTCTATGTTGTGTATATGCTCCTCGGAGAGGGGCGGCATACAAATTTAATAAATTATTATTATTATTATTATTATTATTATTATTAATTATATATGTATGTATGTGTGTTCGTGAGTGTGTATGTGTATATGTGTGTATGTGTCTCTCTCTCTCTCTGTGTGTGTGTGTGTGTGTGTGTGTATATATATATATATATATATATATATATATATATATATATATATATATATATACTGTATATATATATGTATATATATGTGTATGTGTGTGTGTATACACACACATACACGGCCATAAGTCCAAAATAGATCTATACTGGGCTCCCTTCATTTTCAGGCCACCCAGGTACGTGGTAAGGGTATGACTAGCTGATGAGAGATAAATAGCTTGAAATAGATCTATACTAGTCTCTCTTCGTTTTTATTATCACCAAAAAATCTCTCTCTCACACACACACACAAACACACCAACCTTTATATCCTGAGAAGCTGGAAGTTTTCACTCCAGGCTGACCAGGAACTCAAGCAGGTAACATCTGATTGGCTCCTGAGTTAAGGGCTCCCTATTTAAACCCCTGCCTATAGCAGGACCTTGATGATGTTTGCTCACTATGACCAATAAAGAGCTGAAGTCACCAAACTGTCTCCTGCCTCTTCACTAGAGGAACTTGACATATACCTATCCAACCATACCATAAAGGATGATCTCCTTTGAAATCAAACATTTAACTCTTCTGACTAGGCTCAGTTCTGAATTATCTGCTCCTGAATCTTAAATATTTCAGATTGATAGGTAGTTAACAGGAACCTTTTACAAAACTCAGCTGATCGAATGTTGCTCAGAAAAGTGGAGTAATATCCATAGAACTGTACATCAAGTAGTTCCACATATCAAAGTGTATATGAACAAGAGGCAGGACTAGTAATCCATTATTAGTACATTTAATGCATTTATTAGTTCTATTAGCACATGTTCAATCTTAGGACACACTTTATTATATTGCTTTAAATCACCTGAACCATATCATCTTCATAAAAATCTGGTTGCTCAAGACAAAAACCAGCTATAATAAATCAAATTCAAACTAATATATGATTTTGTTTTAGATATTTATGAGAAAAGTTACTGGCGATTCCTCATTTCTGAAGATCAGGCCAGGAAAAAGGATTTCTCTGGCCCAGCACCTGTCCATGTCAGATTGATAATCTCTAGAGGTCAGTTGAAGTGGAATCCTTCTGGATACTTTTTAGCTTAATTATTGCTATTAAACGTTCATACGCTTTCTTTTATGTTCTTAAATGTATTTTCTACATCCTGCTGTAAGCCGCCCAGAGTCCTTCGGGAGTTGGGCGACATAGAAATACAGGTACAATAAATTAAATCAAATTAAATACAAACATTTTCTGTATTGCTCTGGCTTTAGATTGAATTTTGATTATTTTATTATTTCTCATATTCTGCTGGCAATATTTTATTGTTTGTTGGTTGACATTTAATCGATGAATCGAGTCCCTTGATATTATCTTACCATTTCTTTATCCTGAAAGAAATTGGCAGAGGCCATTTCTTCTTCATCCCACTCCCCACCTCAGCCCTTTTCTTTGGCATCTTTATTCATTCATTTATTTATTTATTTATTTATTTGTTTATTTGCTTGCTTTTTATGCCGCCCTTCTCTTTAGACTCAGGGCGGCTTGCAACATGTAAGCAATAGCACTTTTTAACAGAGCCAGCGTATTGCCCCCACAATCCGGGTCCTCCTTTTCCCCACCTTGGAAGGATGGAAGGCTGAGTCAACCTTGAGCCAGTGATGAGATTTGAACCGCTGACCTACAGATCTACAGTCAGCTTCAGTGGACTGCAATACAGCACTCTACCTGCTGCGCCACCCCGGCTTTTTTCTGCAGCCCTAGAACCTCTCATATGTGTCAGTGTTCCCTCTAATTTTTTGGGGGGGTGGGCGGAAAAGTATAGTGTCTGAGCGGCAGTCCCTTCGGGACTGGGCGGCACAGAAATAATAAACAAACAAACAAACAAACAAATAAAAAACCCACCCTGTTTTGCCTCAGAATTTCAAAATAAAATACTGTACTGTGTGTCTATAACAGTGAGCTCATAATAGGGCAACTCTATCAATATCAAAATGCCACTTAAATAGTTGAGCTAGTTTCAAACTAGATTTTGATTTTCTTTCTCTCTTCCTTACTCCCATTTTTTTTCTTTCTCTTTTCCTTCCTCTCTTTTTTCTATCTGTTTCTCTCTCTTCCTCTCTTCCTGTCTCTCTCCTTCCCTCTCACTCTTTCCCTCTCGGCTTCTGGGCAGGTTTGGAAAACTCTGAGTTGATGATGATTTTTAAGTGAGCGATTGCTCACTGCTCAGCTTAGAGGGAACTATGGTATGTGTTCCAAATAAGGAGGCTCCCCCCCCTTCCGAATAACAGAGATGCAGGACATAGTTCCATATTAGTTCTGCTTTACTGCCCATCACTGCTTATTCCCGTACCTACTTCACAGAAGACTGGAGTTAAGCCAAGTTAGTACTCAGATCAAGTTCTGCATGGCTGTGCAGAGCACAAGCTTATTTGATCTAACACAACAATAAGCTCAAGTTGACACTCATGAAAGAATGCCTCTCTGAAGCAATGTCACATGGATTAACATTGTACAAACAGCCCGGAAAAATAATAAATTCCTTCTCCTGGTTGATGATATAATCACTGTGCAATTAAGGCAATCCAGAATGTACCCAGAGCTTGAAAATATGCACCTGTGCAACAAAAGGTTGTTAGCTGTTTGACTGAAAGTGAATACTGTACTTTTGATTACCAAATATTGCTAACTTAGTATATTATAGCTTTTATGAATTAAACAGGCTAATATCAATTAATTAATTCACACTTCATTACTTTTTTTACATACCAGAATCTGGTAAATTGAGATCTTACTACTAGCAATAGTATGTTAGTATATTTTACAAATGGGTGTTATCAACTTAGATGTTCATCTGAATCCACAATGAAAGCTTATTTCTTATTTATTATTCATATAACCAATTATTCTTCCATGAAATTCAAGATGCTGTGGGTTCGCGGTTGATTTCTTATTTAGCACTGACCAACATTTATCATCTTCTGTTCCTCTAATATTGGAAAGTTTATATTCTCCTGCACAGACTATATGTTTTCATGTGGATCAAATGAAGCAAAATTCTCAAGATAAATACACAATATTAAAAGTGGCATGATAGAATCTGATAATTCTGTGCAATCCAACCCAGTGTAAGTTAGTTAAGGATTTGTTCTAAAGAAGAACAAATCAGTAAATTTTGGTTTTGTTCCATTTCTTACTCTCCCATCTCTTCTGTCTGAAATGTAAGATTCTGCCTCATTCAGTCCAAACATATTTGGCTGAACCCAATGGCTTCTATTAAAGGTAATATGGAAATTGCAGGTGACAAAAGATTTTTCTTCACATTGCTAATTTGTTATATTTTACTAAATATAACAGAGTTTGGAGAGGAAGTGAGACAAGATAAAAAGAGTAGCTGAGAAATCGCAGGATATTATTAGGTCTTGTTGCTGTTATTCCTTGGCTATTCTGCACTCATTGTCTTTATGACTCTTCCTGGACTCTCAAAAACACAATCAATTTCTCCTAACTAGATGGGACCATCTGATTATTTTCACAGGAATCTCCAATTAAAATGTCCACAATTTGAAATGGATGTGGCTGTTCCTGCCCATTGGCTCCCACAAGAATAAGCATTTGCCCTGCTCCAATGTGTGTTCTGAGAATTGTAATAAATTGCCGCTAGCTTCTAGCTTTTTACTAGATGTGCTGTCTGGTTGCTAAAACATTTGCTTAATGAGGTCAAGGTCAGATTTCATTGTGCACAATTATATGCAAGGATATGTCTGTTCTGGATCTTTAGCTGAAAGGTCACAAGACAGCTGTTTGCCTGGGACTCAAGAATTGTCCCTTATGCACATTTAAGTTAATTTCCAAGTGGTTCACTAGTCCCAAGCTGCTCAGCTTTACCAAATTGTGCACAGATACTGAAATTAGAAGGTGGTGATGAAGACCTAGTTACTGATGTTGGTGGTGAAAAAGGAGAGGATGCAGCCAGAGGAAGACATTGCATAGTTGTGCTCTTGTTGTCGGGCACCATTCTTTTAAAACTATCTGGATGAAGATAGGAAATCCTATTCCCAGCAAATCCTGCGATGATACCACTGACCAGAGTTGGCACTATGATGACTGAAGCCAAATAAGACAAAACCAGCATTCCTAGACATATTGCCTGATATGACACCCAACAACAGTACCAAACATGGTTGTGCCAACCAGAAGACAAATGTGAATTACCTCTGTTGGCCCTTTAATAATTCTTTCCCCCCCCTGCTGGACAAGTTCATTGGGTTCATATCAGTTAAAAATAACTAGTGAATGGGTCTTCAAACTATGGCCTGCAGCTTGCATGCTATTAATCCGGCCTGCACAGGACCGCAAAGCTGCCCTGCCCACACTCCCCCACCCATCCTTTGACCAAGCGCAGGACTCACCTTTGCGAGCCCCACGCACTGGAACTGAAAGGTAAGGCCAACAATTTTGGCCTGCAGAGGCATTCTGGAGGCAGGGGAGGTGAAAAACAAAGTGTACACACACCCCACAATGCCAAAAAAAAAATGAGCCGGTTTTGCTTGTTTTTGGTCTGCAGAATGATGCTGGAGGTGTGTGCGGGGTGAAAAACAGGATGCACAGATGCCCCAAGAGGCCAAAAAATGGGTGAAAACATCTGTTTTTCACAGTCCCACCTCCAGAAGATAGAGGAAAGAGAGAGACAGACAGAGGGGGAGAGAGAGAGAAAGAGAGAGAGAAAGAGAGAAAGAGAGGGAGAAAGAGAGAGAGAAAGAGAGGGAGAAAGAGAGAGAGAAAGGGAGGGAAAGAGGCAGAGAGAGAAAGTGAGAAAGAGAGAGAAAGAAAGAGAGAGAGAGAGAGAGAGAAAGGGAGGGAAAGAGACACACAGAGAAATATATATGTGTATGTATCTATGTATGTATGTCACATAGTTTGGCTGAATTTGAAAATTAAGGGAGAC
Organism: Erythrolamprus reginae; assembly: GCF_031021105.1. Classification (NCBI taxonomy): domain Eukaryota; kingdom Metazoa; phylum Chordata; class Lepidosauria; order Squamata; family Dipsadidae; genus Erythrolamprus; species Erythrolamprus reginae. Next base: position 58,800,524 of record NC_091952.1, on the reverse strand, counting down.
TAGGATAGATCTATTTCAGCCTTATTTTGGCCTCATCAGCTAGCCATACCCTCACTGGGACTTGAACCTGTGACCTTTGCCTTATAAGGCAGAGAATTATATATATATTTCTCAACCTTCTTGGGACTGAGAAGAATTGCTGCAAAACTGAAGTGGACCGCTAGACCCCTAAACAACTGGAAAAATGATCTCGTAAAAGGAAAAGTCAACCAAAAGAACAACATGCAAACAAAAGCAAATAAAACACCCCCAGGAGCAAAACAAATTAAAGATTAATTTGTGTGCATTGTTTAATGGACTGTTAAATTGGCCACCTAATCACATGACCTAGCCATGCTCCCCAGCCAGTCTGCCTCCCCAAACAGTCTGAATTGACCTCCTGTTAAAACATTCAATGACCCCTGAACTAGTGGAAAAACCAGGCTCCTTGGAACTTAAAACTTTGTCAATAAAGAGAACAAAAAACTGAAAGTATATGAGCTCCTGAGAAACATTTCTGAGGGCCTGGCTTGAAGTGATCAAACAAGTTACCCCTGGCTTAGGAGTCAGAGTTTTTTTGTCAGTTTCTGAAGAAGCCACAGAAGGGAATACCAGAAAAGTTACTGTCTGTCTACCTGTCTGTCTGTGTGGACTGACAGAGGGAGGGACGCCCGCTGTTGTGGTTAGCTCTGGCCCAGCTCCTGCCCCAAGGACTGTGGATGTGGGGGAGACATCCACATGCTGCAGGCCTGTTTTGCCCCCGGTGGAATCTGATGATGAAGGCTCCTCTGACTAAGAAGACATGAGTGACAGGAAGGAGGAGAGTGTGGCAGACAGCTCAGAAGGAGATCAATTATCTAGCTCCTCCTTCGATTCAGAACAAGAGTTAATGATTCAGCCACGCATGCGGAGAGCGATGCATAGGCAGCAACAACTGAGAGATGATTATCAAAGAAAATGAGGCCACCTGTGGTTGGGTGGGGCTGTGGTAATTAGTGAGTTTGGCCATTGTGGAGGATTATCTGATCGTTGTGTTTCATGACTGCTTTACTGACTTTGACTTTTTGTGTGCTGATTTTTCCCTGCTTTGAAACTAAACCAGAGCAAAGTGTGTTTCACTTTGTGAAAGAAGAACTTTGAATTGCCTCACAGCTGCAAGCTAAGTATCACAGGACTGATAAGGGACTTGTACAAATTACGAGTTTGTTTGGAGACGAGTGCTCTTTGCTATACCAAAAGAAGGCTTAGTTTAAGTGAATTTTCATTATAAAGAACATTGTTTTGAATTTTCAAACGTATGTGTGTCTGAAATTTGTACCTGTGAATTTTTGGGAGGATTCTACCAGAGAGCCCGACAGAACACCTGCCAACCCATCCATCTATGATCTATCTTCCCTTTATTATTTTTATGAATAACTCAAGGCAGTGAACGTTTCCAACATACTTGTGGTTTCCTATTTTCCCCACAGTGTCAACCTGTGAGATGAGTTGGTTTAAGAGAGAATTAACTGAAGGTCACCCAGCTGGCTTCCATGGTTAAGACAGAGCTACAGTAGATTTCATGGTCTCCCACTTTCTAGCCTGGTGCCTTAACTACTAGAGCAAACTGACCAAATCTATCTTTCATCCACCCATCTATCCCTCCAGACTTCAATGGAATCCACACTGTGGGGTCTACAATACTTACTCACATGTATTTAAGGTTTAAATATTTATCATTTTTCCCTGTGTATTTTCTTCCTAGCCTCCTGTTCCTAACTGCATTACTTCTTTTACTTCTTTTCTCTCAGTCTGCACACTATTGAATTTTATTGTTTTTCACCTGTAGAACAGGTTACTAATAAAGCACAGAAAATCTTTATCTTCCTCTGGATTAATTTCAAACAACTGTCAATCATCTCTATTCTCTCATTAAAAAAATCATTATAACTTGAAAAGAAAGCCTTGCGCTGATTTTTTTACCCCTAAGCAACCAAAGCTCTGCCTTTGCATTACGGAAGAAGGTAAATAATACAACTTTCCTGCATTATTTTTTTGCCCATAAATCCCAAAATGAAGTCTTACATTCTGCCAATAATGAATGTCAGGGGAAAAAAAATAACACAAGCTCTTCTGCAAACTTTACTTTGTCAATGCGTCTTGATTCTGAATGCCCCTAATGTCTACTTGTAAGGCCTGGTGAGTTCCTTTGATTCATCATCAGCTCAACAAAATCTGTTCTTGTTCTGCTCTCTTGTACATCATTTTCAATCTTAAATTGGCCTGTTCAAAAAAGCTGATTCATTTCAGAGGACATTTTAGTTTCTGAAATACTGTGACTGAGAAACTCTTTTCCAAATAGTAGTTTGGCATTCTAAATAGTAAAGGACCAAGGACAAGTATAAAAAGTGGAAAGAGGGGCAAATAACAAAGGGCAGAATATCAGCAAATAGACCAAGCCTGTAAAGATCGAAGTGAGGAAACCTAAAGCTCATAATGAACAAAGGCTTACAACAAAAGTAAAAAATTACAAAACAAGCTTCTTCCAACAGAGAGGGGCGGCATACAAATCTAATAAATAATAATAATAATAACAACATGTTAACAAGAAAAAAGTCAGAGAAACAATTGGTCCATTTCTGGGAGAAAGTGGTAAAAGATGACAAGCAATACAAAGAAAGCAGAACTACTGAACTCATTTTTTACATCTGTTTTTACACAAAAGGGAAAAAAATAGTTCAACATATCAAAAATAATACCACAAAAACAGATTAGGAACAAAGCTAAAATCCCTAAGAAGAAAATGGTAAATGAACACCTATCTACCCTAGATGAGTTCAAATCACCAGAACTGAATGGATTACACCCCAAGGTTTTGAAGGAATTGGCAGATGAGATCTCAGAACCACTGAACTATATCTTTCAAAGATCCTGGAGCACTGGGGAACTTCCAGAGATGTAATAAGAGTTATATACTAGTATTGTGGATAGTATATTATAGTGGTTAAATGTAATAGTGATCGTTTATTTAGAGAAACCTTTTGCTAAGAAGAAAAGTAAAAAAGTAAAAAATATATTTTACAAGAAAGCCTGCTGCAATGTTTTCATTGAAGACTTCAATTAGGTATACGGTAGTTGTGAATTGTGACTAGCTGGTGGGGTCACCTCCCGTGTGTGCAAAACTCTCTCCAACAGGCTGTATGTATGTATGTATGTATGTATGTATGTATGTATGTATGTATGTATGTATGTATGTATGTACACACTTTGTTCTTCTATTTTAGATTGCCTGCTCTTCAATCTTCAACTTCCATAAAATTTAATATTTGTGCCAATTATTCACTATCGGCAAATTACAACCTTTCTCACCTGTTCAAAAGATAAATAAAAGAACTGAGCAGATGTTTTATGGGTCTCCTCCCTTATGAGCTGATTGCCAAATAAAATGAGGAAGGCGTTTGCTTTACAAGGCAAATGATAAAAACTTGTATGATTCCCAGACATGAGTCTACAAGAAGTGTACATAGATACCCCCAAACAAGCGTCAGTAATAATTAACAGAAAACCAGAGTGTGTTTATATCTCCAAACAGCAAAGGAAGTACTTTTTTCTAAGGCAACATAACTTTATTTTGATTTCTTTAAAGTCCTAGAAATACAGACATAGTAAGAGTTACCAGGAATGCAAAATCACAGAGTTACAAAGGACTGTATACTTTATCAAGTACAGCTATTCATTTAGAGATGGTTGTTTAGGTATCATTGAGATAGGTCACTATATCATTAGGCGATGCTATGGTCCTCCTCCTTGGCCTCTCTAACATTCACCTGGACTCTACATTCCTGTATTTTGAGAACTTTATTATAGTTGGAGCAGCTGAAAGGAAAAGCATTAAAATGACATTACTACACTTTTTGCCAATTCTGCTTCAATCTCCTTCCCCCCTTTAAGCCAGGTTATAAGTAGCGAAAAACAGAAATGAAATAAATAAATGACATATTGTGTTATCTCTGGCTAGATACGGTACAATGAAGTACCACTTTGTCAAGTCATAATCTGACAGTTCAATAGCAATATTGTATGCTTTTCAAAGAGGGTCTTGTCAAACTGAAAAGAAGTTGGTTGTGTCAGCATTTTGTATGGTTGGTCACATGCCTTCAGCTATAATCAGTATATCACCACCAAGCTACACAGTTTAGTAGTTTCTATCATAAGACTTAACCAGGGGAATAGAGTTTTATTCAACTGAATAAATTCAGTTCAAACAAAATTAGTCACATTACAGGATTGATTTTTATTTTTGTAACATTTAACACATTTTCCTAATAGGATCAGCTAAAAATATCTTTTTGCAATTTAAGCAAAATCAACCAACCAAACAAAGCAAAACTGAACAAAACCCAAACTAAAAAGTAGTAAGGTATCACCAGTATATCACTGCCACTCAATTATCCCCAGTGTTCCTGCTGTTAGTGATATTGTTACTATGTAAATACAATGATACTCTTAATTTAAATCACTGTCCTCTGTATTATTCTCATTCTGGGAAAGTGGAGAGAATGAAAAGGGTGAGTGTCAGTCCTGAAACCATTTTGGAAGCATCTTAAGGGGTGTGCAGCAGCATGCCTTTCGTCCCCTATCCTAATGTTTCTCTCTTACTAGAAGAATAGAATAGAATTCTTTATTGGCCAAGTGTAATTGGACACACAAGGAATTTGTCTTTGATGCATACTAGTATCATGTATATCAACATTGTTATATCTTTGTATACTCCCAATATGTACTTGACTAAATAAATAAATAAACAAACAAATTCTATCTATCTATCTATCTATCTATCTATCTATCTATCTATCTATCTATCTATCTATCTATCTATCTATCTATCCACCTACCTACCTACCTATCTTCAGGGTTGTTGCAGCCAGGCCTGTTGAAATTGTGGGGAGGGGAGATAGAGATAGCTGGGGAGAATGTGTAAACAAAGTAACATTCTTTCCCTTGGGAGCCAAGAGCCAGTGGGAGCTGAGACTATGACCTGATTGGGCCATGTAATGGACTTGTGACCTGGGGATAAGAACCTGGGTTTTTTGATTTGGGTGGGGAAAAATCCAGGTCCTTCAGGGTTTTCCCCAGCTGTGTCAATATGACATTCCTAAAGAATTCATATTTTGAGGAAATCCTAGGCCTCAGAGTTTCGATTGATTTGGGTCTATTGCTTGAACCCTGACAATGGGATGTAGTTTTGAATCAACTGGTTTGAAAGTTTCTTTGGAGGAGAAGCCCAAGATTCCCCACTCCTCCCAGCAGGTTATTATGGAGATGTAGCATACCTAAATGTCTCATTGGAAGTAATATGGACGAGTATGGAAAAATTAAAGTTTGGCAAACTCTAGCTGCCAAAATTGACAACCACTGACATACACATTTGGGATAGGGCTGAATGCATCCATTTCCCCGCTTTTTAAATTTTTAATTAAAGCTTCCATGATCTTGACATCTCTGTCATGCTCCATCCCACGCACAGCTAAGAGAATCCCCAGTGTCATGAAAATTAACAATTAAGAGAAAAGGTACTCTTCTTTTGTGAAACTGTTTCTAGCATTTTCAACAATGGCTTTTAGCTGGTTAGTTATTTTATTTTATCATCATATGGGAAAAAAGCAATTAAGTACAGACAGCAAGATTTAAAACATCAGACTTCCATTCCTAAACTGCAATTAATAATTAAGACAAGCAGGTAACCTAAGCTCAGTTCATGGCCCTGAAATAAGCAATAAGTACAAAAAGAAAATGAGGAATGCTCAGAGCTCTGCTTGTTTTGTAATGTAAATTCCTAAGATAAATTCTAATGCAATGCTGTGAATGAATTATCCAACTTTCTTTATAAAGGTCAAGTTATTTTACATACAGTTCAACAGCTGATTTCAGAAGGGCTTATTTGATGCTTGGGTAATTCTTTTGTCCTATGTCTTTTGCATAGATATACTGTATACATTTAAGAGTCTGTAGAATTTCCAATACTGAAAAGATAGAATTCTAAATACGTTTTATACTTTTGTGGATTTTTGCTGAAAAAAGGAGCAAAACACAGAGGACAAATTGCCAGCAATTTAATGAGTCAATAAAGAGGGACCCTAAAAAATGGAAAACCAAAGATTTTTTTACAGAAATGGAGAGCTACAATATGAGAAATCTGAGGCATCTGATTTGTTGATCAATTGGGGGAAGTTAGGTAGGTCCCTGTTATTGTACCTGGGGTTTGTTATACCTCAGCAGGTCTGAGGAATCTGATAGAGATGATGGAATGTTGAAGCCATCAACTAATGGAGGAAGTAACCTTGGGCAGTGTTCCCTCTAATTTTTTGGGGGGTGGGCGGAAAAGTATAGTGTCTGAGCAGCAGTCCCTTCAGGACTGGGCGGCACAGAAATAATAAACAAACAAACAAACAAACAAACAAACAAACAAACAAACAAAAAACCCACCCTGTTTTGCCTCAGAGAATTTCAAAATAAAATACTGTACTGTGTGTTTATAACAGTGAGCTCATAATAGGGCAACTCTATCAATATCAAAATGCCACTTAAATAGTTGAGCTAGTTTCAAACTAGATTTTGATTTTCTTTCTCTCTTCCTTACTCCCATTCTTTTTCTTTCTCTTTTCCTTCCTCTCTTTTTTCTATCTGTTTCTCTCTCTTCCTCTCCTCCTCTCTCTCTCCTTCCCTCTCACTCGTTCCCTCTCGGCTTCTGGGCAGGTTTGGAAAACTCTGAGTTGATGATGATTTTTAAGTGAGCGATTGCTCACTGCTCAGCTTAGAGGGAACTATGACCTTGGGGTTCTCTATTTTGCAGTTCTCTTCGTAGGACTATTTCCAGTTCCAAAATGATATTAGGGAGATTGCACACGTCCTTCTCCATAGATGTGTTTTTACCTCCATCACAGAAATAGGAATTCCTCACCAAATACTCATTATGACTATTTCAGCCTGAGTGCCTTGTTAGCCAGACAATATAATTCACAAAACAGAAATGGAAGCAGCATAAGCACTTACAACACATTGAGTCTCTTGATGCTCTTAACTGTCTTGAGATTTCAAGAGTGCTCAATATCTAGTATAGGAAGTGGTTCAGACTTCACTTGGCATTTATGATTAGGCTGCCGCTTGGCTGTTTTTGTTTAATACCTATAGTAAGTCTTACTTTTAATAGAGAAAGAAACAAAAGAAAAGTATTGGTAACTATTCTTATGTTAAAAATACATTATATTGTATTTTCCGTAACTTAATGATACTCTCCAGGCTCTGCTCTATAGGGAAGAAAACAGGAAATGCGAACAAGTAGAAAGTAGCAGGATCTAAAAAGCCTTTTCTCCTGTTTAAAGGTCAGAGGACAAAGCCTAGTACTATAACCTTGTTCCCCTCTCAAACATATTTATTGAAACTATATCACACCATATATTGTATCTTAAATGAGGCTCTGAGAATTTCCCTTTTGTACCGATGGATTCTATTATATTCAAAGTTTAAAAGAAAGAGAAATGGTTAGATTTCCTAGTGTATTTTAAAAGAAAAGAAGGTGCTCAATAAATTACTGGAAGCAAAGGAGTAATTTGTAAGTATTTCTGCCCCCTGGAAAAATGCTGCAGTCATTGAGCTGGGCAAGGAATAGACATTTATTTATTTATTTATTTTGTCCAATACACAATGAGGGTTATAGTGGGTATATATCTATATACCCACAGTAAAATACATGATGAAGGTTATAGAGGAGATACTCATAGTAAAATATAGCCAAGAAATAATAGAAAAGAAGGTATAGTAATAGAACATATCAATGAAAGAATAGAAGAAGAGATATAGGAATAGAAGAAAGGTATAGGAGATATAGGAGAGCAATAGTACAGGGGACGGAAGGCACTCTAGTGCACTTGTATTCGCCCCTTGCTGACCTCTTAGGAATCTGGATAGGTCAACCGTAGATAATCTAAGGGTAAAGTGTTGGGGATTTGGGGATGACACTATGGAGTCCGGTAATGAGTTCCACGCTTCGACAACTCGGTTACTGAAGTCATATTTTTTACAGTCAAGTTTGGAGCGGTTAATATTAAGTTTAAATCTGTTGTGTGCTCTTGTGTTGTTGTGGTTGAAGCTGAAGTAGTCACTGACAGGCAGGACTTTGCAGCATATGATCTTAAAGAAGGTATCCCAGATTTTCAATCTTTATACACTTGTCTGCAATGTGGCATATTGCTCACTGCTTCCAGGAAAGATGGGAGTAGCCCAGTGGTGAAATAATTTTTTTTTTTACTACCGGTTCTGTGGGTGTGGTGTGGTTAGCATAGTGGGTAGGACACGGTGGCCTTGGCAGGGGAAGGCTACTGCAAAATCCCCATTCCCACCCCACTCCAGGGGAAGAATATTACAGAATCCTCATTCCCTCCCCACTCCTGGGGGAAGGATATTGCAAAATCTCCATTCCCACCTCACTCTATGGCGAGCCAGAGGTGGTATTTGCCAGTTCTCTGAGCTACTCAAAATTTCCACAGCCGGTTCTCCAGAACCTGTTAGAACCTGCTGGATTTCAGCCCTGGAGTAGCCTCACCTGAATAGGAATCATTAAGCCTGATCTTCCATTGAAGGCCAAAGGTTGAAAACTCATTGTGGTTTTAGTGTAAATCGAACTGTAAGAATTGTAGTAAATATTGCTGTTATCCAATATACTTAGCATGGGTAAATTAACCAGATTTTCCGCCAGGGAAAAAATAATACTTTTTTTTTCATAGGCTGGTGCAGCAACCAGAAGGACAGCCAGCTAAGCCCCATTGTGGTGAAGCTCTGTCTGTGTTATTTCAAGCCGCAGTGGAATCAAATGATGTAAAGCAAGCAAATCAAAGAAATTAAGACTCAGATATTCTTTCATTTAACCTTTACTGAGTATACTCAGCATATCCAGTGTCTGCATCTGCATCTGTATTTTCAGAGGGTTTGTCAGGGGAAATCTGTTTAAGTCAATTAACATCTGGACAATGGTTGCTATATTACGAGATAATAATAATAATAATAATAATAATAATAATAATAATAATAATAATAATAATTTATTAGATTTGTATGCCGCCCCTCTCTGAAAACTCGGGGCAGCTCACAACAATAATAAAAACAATGTTACAGTGGAACAAATCTAATATTAAAAGGGAAAAAACATATAAAACCCCATCATTTAAAACCAAACAACACATACATACCAAACATAAAATATAAAAGCCTGGGGGAGGTGTCTCAGTTCCCCCATGCCTGGCGATACAGGTGAGTCTTGAGTAATTTACGAAAGACAAGGAGGGTGGGGGCAGTTCTAATCTCCAGGGGGAGTTGATTCCAGAGGGCTGGGGCTGCCACAGAGAAGGCTCTTCCCTGGGGCCCAACAAACGACATTGTTTGGTCGACGGGACCCGGAGAAGGCCAACTCTGTGGGACCTTATCGGTCGCTGGGATTCGTGTGATAGCAGGTGGTTCCGGAGGTACTCTGGTCCAATGGGATATAAGTCAGATGACGACTGACATATGTGATAACAATAATGGTATTATTTGTTTGTGTTAAAGTTTATGGGAAAGAGAGAGAAAGAGAATAGTTGCAGATTTTTTTTAAAAAAAGCAAATACCTGTGGGTACAAATTTATACATATGCAATTTAAATAGTTCTAGTAGAGACAATGTCCAGATGACCTATCTACTTACTGTTCAGTGCTAATTGTTGATGAAAAATGTTTAAATCCCCTGCTTGTCTGGCTTCTTATATTTCTTTATTTTTTTAGAGTGACTTAGATTATACAGCTTCTCATCCTTAAAAAGATGTTCTTGTGCAATAAGAAGGCACAGTGGTTTGGAAACAGAAAGGATAACAGAGCCAACAAGCAGAAAAGAATTTTTATATGTATGCATTTTTAATAAACTAATAAAATTGTAGACAGGTAAACAATGTAGGATTTACCATTTAGGGCCAAATTGATTTCAAAAAACAACCCTGATAATATTGCATGAGCTTTTGAGAATATAAGTGAGAAAAAACCAATATTTGAGCACTATGAATATTCTTTTAAAGCAATATGGGAAGAAGGATGAGACTTTGGAGAAGGGCGGCATACAAATCTAATTATTATTATTATTATTATTATTATTAATAATAATAATAATCATCATCATCATGGCTTACAAGTGGAACACTCAAAAATAATAATAATTGTCATGTGGAACAAGTGGAACACTCAAAAATAATAATAATAATAATGGTATAAAAATATAATAATAATAATGGTCATGGCTTACAAGTGGAACACTCAAAAAGGAGACAGAAGGACTAATACTGGCGGCACAAGAACAGGCCATTAGAACAAATGCTGTCAAAGCCAGAATTGAAAAATCAACAGACGATCCAAAGTGCAGACTCTGTAAAGAAACAGATGAAACAATCGATCACATACTCAGCTGCTGCTAAAAGATCGCACAGACTGACTACAAGCATAGACACGATGCTGTGGCACAGATGATCCACTGGAACTTGTGCCGGAACTACCATTTACAAGTGGCAAAGAACTGGTGGGATCATAAGCCCGAAAAAGTGGTCGAAAATGAGCAAGCAAAACTACTGTGGGACTTCCGACTTCAGACTAACCGAATTCTGAAGCATAACACACCAGACATCCTGATTGTGGAGAAAAAGAAAGTATGGATCATCGACATTGCAATCCCAGGAGACAGCAGAATTGAGGAGAAGCAGCTAGAGAAATTAGTGAAATACGAAGATCTAAAAATTGAGCTGCAACAACTCTGGCATAAGCCAGTGAATGTGGTCCCAGTGGTACTTGGCACGCTGGGCGCAGTGCCAAAGGATCTCAGCGGACATTTGAAAACCATTGGAATTGACAAAATCTCCATCTGTCAATTGCAAAAGGTCGCTTTACTGGGTTCGGCAAACATAATTCGCCGCTACATCACACAGTCCTAGGTGCTTGGGAATCCAATAAATCCAATCCAAATCCAACAACAACAACAACAACAACAACAACAATAATAATATCCAGATAAATAACTTGGTTCCTTGTGCACAGCTTACTTTTTGCTCCCCTAATCAGTAAGTACATCCCCACCAGGAAGCATCATAACAGTAAACCCTCCAATTATTGCACAACTAAAAAAAAGATGTTCTGATGTGCTTACTCATCTTTTCCTCACTCCAAGATCATTGCATGAATATTACTTCTCCTATGTGCACACTGCATTTTGCAAGCTTCTTTGTACTCTATTGGATTTTGTAATAACAATAGTGGCATTATTTATGTTAAAGTTTATGGAATGTTTGTTACCGGTGAGAAACTCCAACCAAGCATATTCTACAACATTTGCCATAAGAATGCAGTATCTCCTGTTGTAGTGACTGTAAGAAGGAAATATATACTGTATATATCTATATCTATACAAACTGTTTAGAGTCCATCTGAACTGAGGTGGATAAAGGGAACTGCATAAAGGGAAGCGGAAGGAAAGCTATCATATTTAAAATGATTTGCATTTCTCTAAAAGGCAGTTAATAGAACAAACTATGGATCACAACAGACCACAAAGCATACATCTCAATGAAGCTAAAAGCAAGTTTGACCCTAGGCTTCTGATATTGATAATTTTCAGTTTTATGAAGGAAAAAAAAAGCAAAAGATTACTATACTAAGCAAATAAGTAAAAAAATATAGCGCACTAATCGAAAGACAGATGGTATTGAAAGACCAAAGGTCTTCAACACTAGAGCAAACCTAACTTTATAAATGCTAATTGCCATAATAAAATAGTGTCTAAGGAAACTAATGTGCTGATTATGTAGAGATTAGATGTGACTGATGTTCTGTCTATTTCAAATCCCTGGCAGGGCTTATATCCATTTAAAGTGTAAGTTCAAATTATTATACAGAACTTATTTAACAATAGGACTGCAAATATAATTCTACTCTCTCTAATATACATAAACAATGCTGGAGTAATGCCCTCTATTTGTCTGCTTTTGTGCTATTTGACATGCAGTGGGGTATTAAGGAAGTATTATTCCTTAAAATTGTAATCATTAAGTAGCAAATACCATATAGGTGCTGGCTTAGAAACAAGGAGATGGTGAGTTCTAAACTTCCTTTAACTTTGAAAGCCAATTAGGCCAGTCATTCTCTCTCACTCCAACCTACTTTACAGGGCTGTTGTTGTGAGAAAAAAAATCAGAGGCAGGAATATTATATATTTTTGCTGTTTTGAGTTGACCAAAATATTTTTGAGTTGACCAAAATATTTTTTTAATGGGATAAAAATATAACAATAATAACATATGAAATATTTTATGCTGAACAGCATAAAAATTGTAGCCTAAGAAATACACACCACATCATAAATTAAAGTTCTTTCTTTCTATCTAATTCAATTTACAATAGTTGTCGCATTCGTTTTGGCCACTAATTCCACGGAGATACAACTACAGTATGCTGGATGGACAATGGAATGCCAGCATTCAGGAAGATCATTTTTAATTATCCCTGGAGAATCTTTCATTCCTGATTGACTGCATTAACCCCCTGTAGAGGAAGTAAATGATTTGTTCTTTCATCAGCTGGAAAATAACTGCCATAGCTGCTTTCCGAAATCAGACTTTTAGCATTGGTTATATTGAGAGCAAGCCACAAGGTAGCTAGGTAAACAAAAACTATATACCGGTAAACCAGAAGAAACAAAGCTCAAGCATCTGTCGCACTGTTGCTGACTCATTGAAACTGCATGCTTGGTAAAACCTTAGGAGCAATATCCATTTTTAAGGCTAATTTTAAAAAGTATCATGGCATAATAAATCACTTCCTCAAATGAACTCTTCTAGTATTTCCATGAATATTCCTGGAATCTATTAATCTTGGCATGACCAACACTACTTTGTGTGAAAGAATAGACATTGTAGGCCTGTGATGGTGAACCTATGGCACCCGGAGCTATATCGGTGGGTACATGACCTCAGGTCCGGTGCACATGTGCATGCCGGCCAGCTGATTTTCAAGTTGGGAAATGGGCCAGAGGATCTCATGGGGTGTGTGTGTAGGGAGGGCCATTTTCGGGGGTATAGGGCAGTGTTTCCCAACCTTTTTTGAGCCGTGGCACATTATTCATATTTTCAAAATTCTGGGGAACACTGAACCGGGGGGGGGGGGGGCCTAAAGAAAAGTTTGGACAAAAAAAAAATCTCTTCCTCCATTTCACTCTGTTTCTCCTTCCCTCTTTCTCTCTCTCGCTTCCTTCCCTTCTTTCTCTCTCTCCATCCCTTTCTTTCTCTCTTTTTTGCTCTCTTTCCCTCTCCCTCCTTCCCCCTCTCTTTCTCTCTCTCTCTTGCTTTCTTTCCCTCTCTTTCTCTTGCTTTCTTTCTCTCTCATTCTCTCTCCCCTCCTTTTTCTCTCTCTCTCTTTCTCTCTCGTTCACTACGCCGGCAACAGAGAGAAAAAGAAAGCGAGAGAGAGAGCCAGAGCCCCTTGCCCTCCCAGACCTCTCCAGCGCCCGGCCACGCACCGCCTCCCGTTAGCCCGGCCGACTTTTCCCTGCTGCCGTTTTCTCTTCATGGCGCAAAGCCACATAGTCCCGGACTCCCTTTTTCAATGCGCGGCGCTTTCCTGGGCAGATGGCTTTGCTGACCGGAGAAGCGAGCGATCCGGGAGTCTGGGACTGTGTGGCTTTGCGCCATGAAGAGAAAACGGCAGCAGGGAAAAGTCAGCCATTTTCTCTTCATGGCACAAAGCCACACAGTCCCGGACTCCCGGATTGCTCGCCCCAAGGCAGGAGGCGGCGGCGGAGGAGAGGGGGCAGATCGCGCCCCAAGACAGGAGGCGATGGCGGCGGAGGAAAGTGGGAGGATCGGGTGGGCAATGGGGCAGGGCGGAGAAGCCAGGAGCGCGTTTGGCCGGAGGCACCGTGGGGAGGCAGGGGCGGCCGCGGCTCCCTTTACTCCTACTGCCGCACCTCCCCGCCCCTGCTTCCTTTTTCCCGCCTCCCTTCTTTGGGGCCCAGCAGGAGAACGCTGGATACGGCAGTCCGGCACCGGCAGCGCCCCGCCCAGCTGGAGCTTCTCTAGGTCCTAGCTTCGCGGCACACCTGACCATGTCTCGCGGCACACCGGTTGGGAAATGCTGGTATAGGGAAGACCTTTCCTAGAAAAGCTCTGAAGCCTGGGGAGAGCAAACACAAAACAAAACCAGAACTTCCGGTCCAACTAAAATTTGGCAAATGGAAGGTTTATAGCCTCCAGAGGATTTCTGGGGGATGCGGAAAGCCATTTTCACCCTCCCTAGGCTCCTAGAAAGGCTCTGGAGGTTGGCAAGAGCAAACCCCCTCCCCCCAGGCCTCCCAGTTTAATCAAAAGTTGGCAAATTGGCCATTTTCTACCTCCAAAGGGCCTCTGGGAAGGGGGGGGAGAGGCCATTTTCATTCTCCCCAGGCTCCTAGAAAGGCTCTGAAGCCTGGGGAGAACGAAAAACGGGCACTCCATCGCATGCTGGGGATATTCATGGATGCTTGGAGGGGGCATGAAATTAAGGGTGTGGGCACGTGCACACGTGAAGTCTTATTGTAAAAGTTTTATTCTATTGTATAGAACAGGGATGGCGAACCTTTTTTTCCTGGGGTGCCAAAGGAGTGTGGGTATGCGCTATCGTACATGCGCGAGTGCTGACACCCATAGTTCAATGCCTGGGGAGGGCGAAAACAGCTTCACCCATTCCCCAGAGGCTCTCTGGGGGCTGGAAATAGCCTACTTTCCAACTTCTGGTGGGTCCAGTAGGCTCGTGTTTCACCCTCCCCAGGCTCCAAAGACTTCTGTGGAGCTGGGAGAGAGTAAAAATGCCCTCCCCCATTCCCCCTGGAGGCTCTCTGGAAGCCAAAAATACCCTCCTAGAGTCTCAGTGCAAACAAAAAATCAGCTGGCCAGCACAAACATGCACATTGGAGCTGAACTAGGGCAACAGCTCACGTGCCAGCAGGTATGGCTCTGTGTGCCACCTGTGGCACCCGTGCCATAGGTTCGCCATCACTGATATAGAATACAATAATACAATAGAGATAATGAATATGGGTATAGGGGGGGATGACAATAACCGTGACAAATCACAGTTTAGACACCCTGGACAAAATATGGTGAAACATACTTATTTCAGTTGGCAAAAGAATGAGGCAAAGCTGTATACTCTCTTCTTATTTATTCAACCTATATCTTGAATCTATATTGAGAGAAGCTGGATTGAAAAAGACGAGCTTGGTTTTAAAACTGGAGGAATAATAATCCTACCATGCAGATGACACTACTGTGATAGCTGAAAATGTAAAATATCTGCAAGCTGTAGTAATAAAGGCAAGGGTCACAATGAAAAAGGTGACTAAATATACAGAAGAAGAGCGTAATGACAGCAGTTCTAGCAACCAGTGCTAAAACTGATGATGAAGAGACTTAAGTGATGGGTAGCTTCTGCCTTTTAGGATTCACTAAAACACTAAAATTTGCAGTCAAGAAAGATGCTGCAGCCTAGCATCTTTCTTGATAAAATAATAATAAAGGCCGTGACAAAATATTTGGATATCTGATGTGTCTGTGCCCACAAAGATCAGGATGAGTTTTAGCTATGGATATGAAAATTAGATTTTGAAAATCAGGATAGAAAATGTATTGTCTTCAGAGAAGGGCGGCATACAAATCTAATTAATAATGATGATGATGATGATGATGATGATGATGATGATAATAATAATAATAATAATAATAATAATAATAATAATAATAATTCCACTGGAACTTGTGCCAGAACTACCATCTACCATCTATCGGGATCATAAGCCCGAAAAAGTGGTCAAAAATGAGCAAGCAAAACTACTGTGGGACTTCCAACTTCAGACTGACCGAATTTTGAAACATAACACACCAGACATTGTGATTGTGGAGAAAAAGAAAGTATGGATCATCGACATCGCAATCCCAGGAGACAGCAGAATTGAGGAGAAGCAGCTAGAGAAATTAGTGAAATACGAAGATCTAAAAATTGAGCTGCAACGACTCTGGCATAAGCCAGTGAAAGTGGTCCCAGTGGTCCTTGGCACGCTGGGCGCAGTGCCAAAGGATCTCAGCAGACATTTGAAAACAATTCGGAATTGACAAAATCTCCATCTGTCAATTGCAAAAGGCCGCTTTAATGGGATCGGCAAACATAATTCACAGCTACATCACGCAGTCCTAGGTGCTTGGGAAGCGCCCGACCGATGATGAAATACGAAATCCAACATAGTGATCTCGTTTGCTGTGTTGTATTGCCAATAATAATAATTGAGAAGAGTTCTGAGAATATCATAGCTAGCCAAAAAACCAAATGGATGACAGAAACCAATCATACCAGAGCTCTCATTTGAGGTACAAATGAATAGTCTTTCTTTCTTTCTTTCTTTCTTTCTTTCTTTCTTTCTTTCTTTCTTTCTTTCTTACTTACTTACTTACTTACTTACTTACTTACTTACTTACTTAC
Source organism: Erythrolamprus reginae (assembly GCF_031021105.1). NCBI lineage: Eukaryota > Metazoa > Chordata > Lepidosauria > Squamata > Dipsadidae > Erythrolamprus > Erythrolamprus reginae. Next base: position 58,783,998 of record NC_091952.1, on the reverse strand, counting down.
TTACTTACTTACTTATTGGATTTGTATGCCGCTCCTCTCTGGAGACTCGGGGCGGCTAACAGCAACAATAAAGCAGTGTACAATAGTAGTCTGATGTTAGAAACAATTAAAAACCCATTAATATAAAAAACCAAACATACATACATACATACCATGCATAGAATTGTAAAGGCCTAGGGGGAAGATGGTCTCAATTCCCCCATGCCTGACAGCAGAGGTGGGTTTTAAGCAGCTTACGAAAGGCAAGGAGGGTGGGGGCAATTCTAATCTTTGGGGGGAGTTGGTTCCAGAGGGTTGGGGCCGCCACAGAGAAGGCTCTTCCCCTGGGTCCCGCCAAGCGACATTCTTTAGTTATTGCATTATGCAAAAGCCTAGCTCTCTTGGAATATCTCTACTACTAGGAAAGAGTAAAAGAAAATAATCAGCAGCAATTTACCTTTGCTACAGGTTCAGGGAGCGCACATGTGCAAAGTGTGCACGCAATACTTCTGCACATGTGAAGAATCTCTGTGATGACATTCTGCCAAGTGGGCGGAGCTTCCTGCCACCACTACCGGTTCACCTGAACTGGGCCAAACCAGAAGGAACCCCCATTGGTTGGCATCAATTCAGCAATTATAGCTGCACCACAGGGGCGGATTCCCATTTCTGGTGCTACCAGTGTGCTACATGCACAGCTTTGCTTCTCCTGCATGTGTGTCCCAGCATGCTTTTGCTTCTGCGCATGTGCAGGAAGCGAAATCTCATGAGGAAACATGCGAGATTTTGCTTCCTGTGCATGCGCAGAAGTAAAAAAAAATCACAGAAGTATCTCTCTCATGTGCGTCCCCTCGCAAGATTTTGCTTCCTGTACAAGCACATAAGCAAAAACACGCTAGGACGTGCACATACATATGCAGGAGAAGCATAACTTTTGCTACCAGTGCGCCATCCTTATCCATACACAATACTGGTACACCATTAGAAGACCCGAAAGACCAGGCTTCAAAAGGCTCATCCCAGAAAATATTTTTAAAAATGTGTGGTTGTTAATAGGTGATAACAACTTGACGACACAGAATCAATGGAAATGCAAATGGACTGAACAGTTAATATAGATTGTTATTCACAGTTACACATAAAGATGCTTTGATGATTAGTAAATAGTAACAAAACATCCCCCCCCCCATCAAAAAGAAAATATTAGGATATTTGCAAGGCAGCTGTGTTTCACCTGGAGATCTTCTTTGGCAGTCACAGCAGCCAGAGATTACTGCACATTCTGCAAGCACAGCAAGAAATATAGGAAGGAGGGGAAGAGAGGAAGAGAATAGTGAAAGGCAGTGTCATGCACAGTTGTCCATTCTCTGCAGAAATGAAATTGACAAGAGTTCTGTCTGCTTTGTTCTTCTCTCTGCCAAAGGAGGAGCATATGCTAAGCACCAGAGGGCTTGGAGTTTATAGTTCTTTTTTCATTTCCCCCCAATGTCTTCCTGATTTTTCATCAATTTAGTGCTAGCTAAGCATTACGTTATTTTAATCCAACCCATCTTGTGTTGTGGTTGGCTCTGGCCCAGCTCCTGCCCCAGGGAATGTGGAGGTGGATGCAGGGGAAACTTCAACATGTCACAGGCCTGTGTTATTGCCGACAGAGTCAGTTCAGAGTTTAGTTTCCTCGGACGAAGAAGAAGGTGGGAGTGACTCGGCAGAGGGGGGCTTGGCACACAGCCCAGGCAGTCAATCTCCCTTATCTTCCATTGATTCGGATGAAGACGTTTTGGACCCACGCAAGCGCAGAATTATGCGTAGAAGAGACCAAGTAAGAACATATTACAGGAGATAAGTGAGGCCACCTGTGTTTGGGTGGGGCTCCAGTAATTAGGGCTGCTGCTATAAATAGCAGCATGTGGGTTTGGCCATTGTGGAAGAGTATCTGATCCCAGTTCATCAGGAATTTTGTGTTGCTGGACTTTGTTGCTTTTTCACGCCTTTGAAACCAAAGCAGAGCAACGTGTGTGTGTGTGTGTGTGTGTGTGTGTGTCACTTTGTTGGAAGAAGAAGGGGTGTGAAGTTTTTTCACAGCTGCTAGCTAAGTACTTAATGACTGCTTAAGGGAAATTGTACAGACTACCGGGTTGTTTTGGAATGAGTGCTCTTTGCAATCCAAAAAGAGTGCTTAGTTTATTTTGACTTTTGTGATAAAGAACATTGTTTTGAATTTTCAAACGCGTGTGTGACTGAAATTTGTACCCTTGAATTTTCGGTAGGCTCCTACCAGAGAGCCCGGTAGAACATCTTGAAGGCACCAGGTTTGTGAAATCCAGCCTAGGATATTTAAATTGAACCGGGATGCCATGGAGTTCAATATACCTTTGTTTGTTTTTAATGGGAATTATCATCTTTTCTTACATTTTATTATTCCTATTGGTTATGAGGGTATTTTAAACATTCTTTTTGTACGGATTGATTGTTGCCCAGTGTTATAGGTGTCTATACGTAGTCCTTAACTTACGACCAGAATTGAACCCAACGTTTCTGCTGCTAAGCAAGACATATTTACTCATCATTTGCCCCATTTTATGACTTTTTTTGCAACAGTTTTTAAGTGAATCACTGCAGTTATCAAGTTAGTAACATGGCTGTAAAGTGAAACTTGCTTCTCATTGACATTGCTTGTCAGAAGGTGGCAAAAAATGATCACATATCCCTGAAAATCTGCAACTATCATAAATATGAATCAGTTGCCAAACATCCAAATTTTGATCTTGAGACCATAGAAATGCAGCTATGGTGTAAAAAATGGTTGTAAGCATAGTTCCCTCTAAGCTGAGCAGTGAGCAATCGCTCACTTAAAAATCATCATCAACTCAGAGTTTTCCAAACCTGCCCAGAAGCCGAGAGGGAAAGAGTGAGAGGGAAGGAGAGAGAGAGAGGAAGAGAGGAAGAGAGAGAAACAGATAGAAAAAAGAGAGGAAGGAAAAGAGAAAGAAAAAGAATGGGAGTAAGGAAGAGAGAAAGAAAATCAAAATCTAGTTTGAAACTAGCTCAACTATTTAAGTGGCATTTTGATATTGATAGAGTTGCCCTATTATGAGCTCACTGTTATAGACACACAGTACAGTATTTTATTTTGAAATTCTCTGAGGCAAAACAGGGTGGGTTTTTTATTTATTTATTTGTTTGTTTATTTATTTAGGTATGTATGTATGTATTTATTTATTATTTCTGTGCCGCCCAGTCCCGAAGGGACTGCCGCTCAGACACTATACTTTTCCGCCCACCCCCCCTCCCCAAAAAAAAATTAGAGGGAACACTGGTTGTAAGTAATTTTATCCAGGGCTGTTGTAATTCTGAACAATCACTAAACATACTGTTGTAAATCAAGGACTACTTGTATATACATTTCCTAAATAAACAAATGAAGTACTGAAAGAGAACTACTGTATACATTATTTTCCTTATTTACATAAGAATGCATCGTGCTTCCGACCAACCTAAGATTTTATCTACTCCCATGATTTTATTAATCCTTTTTTGTGCTTTACATGAGATGAGTATCTCTTGTATGGTTTATGCTTTATATTTTTAAGTTATAATTTTGTGATTGTATTCTCAAAAGCATTTTAGTATCCTGAGCTTCTTGGAAGAAAGTCAGAAAAAGTACATTAAAAAAAATTCTCCCTAGGTCATTTAAGAAAGAAAAGCTTAATTAACATTTTCTGTTCTGCCACTGCATTGAGTAGATTTCTTCACAAGACTTCAAACTAGGAGGGATAAAATAAACTCAACTTCTCAGTAATCTGTATAATCCTTGACTGAGATTGTGGTGATAGCAGAGCAGAACCTTGACTGGCCTGTGATGAAAACGGAAATATTTGTTTTAATCCTGGGCTTTTTAGCCAAAGGGAAGTGCAAACAGCAAACAGAAAGCTGCAAGACTGGAAAGTCGTGTTTAAATAACTGAGGACAAGAGCTTCCTTTTTGTGGAACAAAATTAACCTATTTATTCTATACAACCTCAAGTCCCAAAGTTTGACCAGCCTTGTGAATGAAAGTGAGAAAGGGTGGTCTGTCTTTTAAAAAAATAATTTTGGATTTTTAAAAAATAAAAGGAAATGCTTTAATCAGAAGTATTTTTATCTTTAGAGAAAGAAAACTATTTCTATCAGAAAATACCACTTTTCCCAGTTTGAAATGAAATTTCTTTTGGAGGTCTTTGGGCAAGCTCATATTGTAAGAGCTCATATTAAGACTTACAAAGTGGTGCTCAAGGCGGCAAGATGCACGTATCATGCCACCTTGATTGCATCAGCGGAATCCCGCCTGGCCGCTCTGTTTAGGGTGACCCACTCCCTTCTTAACCAGGGGGAGCCCTTACAAAGAAGTGCCGAGGATTTTAATATGTTTTTCGCTGATAAAATAGCTTGGATCCAGGCGGACCTTGACTCCAATTGGATAACAGAGTCGACTGACAATGAGTCAGTCGAGGTGACTGGGGCCCATACTTGTCCATCTGTCTGGGAAGAGTTTGATCTGGTGACACCTGATAAAGTGGACAAGGCCATTGGAGCTGTGAGTTCTGCCACCTGCTTACTGAATCCGTGTCCCTCCTGGCTGGTCTTGGCCAGGAGATTGTCAACACTTCTTTGGGGTGGGGGTCCTTTCCGGATCCCTACAAGGAGGCACTTGTGTGCCCCCTCCTCAAGAAGCCTTCTCTGGACCCAGCCATTCTTAACAACTACCGTCCAATCTCCAACCTTCCCTTTATGGGGAAGGTTGTTGAGAAGGTAGTGGCGCTCCAGCTCCAGCAATCCTTGGAAGAAGCCGATTATTTAGGCCCTCAGCAGTCAGGATTCAGGCTCGGCTACAGCATGGAAACTGCTTTGGATGCATTGATGGATGATCTCTGGCGGGACAGGGACAGGGGTTTCTCTTATGTCCTGGTGCTTCTCAACCTCTCAGTGGCTTTCGATACCATCGACCATGGTATCCTTCTGCACCGGCTGGAGGGGTTGGGAGTGGGAGGCACTGTCCTTCAGTGGTTCTCCTCCTACCTCTCCGGTCGGTCGCAGTAGGTGTTAGTGGGGGGTCAGAAGTCGACCTCTAGGCTTCTCCCTTGTGGAGTGCCTCAGGGGTTGGTCCTCTCCCCCCTGCTATTTAATATCTACATGAAACCGCTGGTTGAGATCATCCAAGGGCATGGGGTGAGGTATCATCATCTCCACCCCATGTCCAGTCAACGAAGCAGTGGATGTAATGTGCCGGTGCCTGGAGGCTGTTGGGGTCTGGATGGATGTCAACAGACTCAAACTCAACCCTGATAAGATGGTGAGGCTGTGGGTTTTGCCTCCCAGGGAAAATTCTATCTGTCCGTCCATCACCCTGGGGGGGGGAATTATTGACCCCCTGAAAGAGGGTCTGCAACTTGGGCGTCCTCCTCGATCCACAGCTCACATTAGAGAACTACCTTTCAGCTGTGGCGAAGGGGGTGTTTGCTCAGGTTCGCCTGGTGCACCAGTTGCGGCCTTATCTGGACTGGGACTCACTGCTCACAGTCACTCATGCCCTCATCACCTCGAGGCTCGACTACTGTAACGTTCTCTACATGGGGCTACCTTTGAAAAGTGTTCGGAAACTTCAGATCGTGCAGAATGCAGCTGCGAGACCAATCATGGGCTTCCCCAAATATGCCCATGTTACACCAACACTCCGCAGTCTGCAGTTGTTGCCGATCAGTTTCCGGTCACAATTCAAAGTGTAGGTTATGACCTATAAAGCCCTTCATGGCATCGGACCAGAATATCTCCGGGACCACCTTCTGCCGCACTAATCCCAGCGATCAGTTAGATCCCACAGAGTTGGCCTTCTCCAGGTCCCGTCAACTAAACAATGTCATTTGGCGGGACCCAGGGGAAGAGTGTTTTCTGTGGCGGCCCCGGCCTTCTGGAACCAGCTCTCCCCAGAGATCAGAATTGCCCCCCCCTCCTCGCCTTTCGTAAGCTCCTTAAAACCCACCCCTGTCGTCAGGCATGGGGGAATTGAGATATTCCTTCCCCCTAGGCCTATACTATTTATGCGTGGTATGTTTGTGTGTATGTTTGGTTTTTTAACAAGGGTTTTTAGTTATTTTAAATATTAGATTTGTTATATGCTGTTTTTATTATTGTTGTTAGCCACCCCGAGTCTACGGAGAGGGGTGGCATACAAATCTAATAAGTAAGTAAGTAAGTAAGTAAGTAAGTAAGTAAGTAAGTAAGTAAGTAAATAAATAAATAAATAAAGCTTTCAATGCTGAATGCAAGATTCCTATTACTGTACTGTCCACAGCCGTTCTTGCCTCAGTCCTTGGTTTGTAAAGCTGGTGACTAGAGAAGCCATCAAAGAATGGTGCAGTATGAGGAGAGCCAGTATTTTAAGAGAGATGCCTTTTCACAATTTTGAACTTTTTGAAGATCTCTTGGGAGCATTTTCAGCCTTATGAAAACATACACGAGAAAAACCAATTCAAAGAACTTACAATGCAGCCAGTATTGATCTTGTGTTAAATTCTCAATCCGCCCTATCCCCTTATTATGAGTGATTAATTTATATAATTAGTGGTGCTGTGATAATGTGTTAAGATCTTAGTTGCTATCTTCATGTAGACTAGATAATTGCATACTGCTCAGTTATTCCCAAAGGCTTTAAACAGGAGGAGAGTGGCTTCTAATGAATATAATATAAGCGGTATTATTACTGAATTGTAGGATGTTTTTTCATACCTGCTGGGTACATGAAAATTACAACTCTCTAAAAAGTGGCGATCCATGACTCCCAGAGGTGGTGATTCATGGTTCCCAGACTCCACATGGCTCCCGAAACACATCTCTGCATTCTCAAAATATCCCCAGATCATGCCAACATTTCATATTGATATAATTTTACTCCAAGAGATTACAAAGCACCTATTTATATGAGAAACTTTCCTCACGTTGCCAGAGGGAATAGCTGAAAGGTTTTGCCCTTGCACATTGCATCAGAAATCCCCTGCATGGCTTATTTGGAGTCTGAAAATGTTTTAAAATATGACCTTTACTAGAAAGTGTATATGACCGAATGTTACCTAAAGCAGTGTTTCCCAACCTTGGCAACTTGGAGATATTTTGACTTCAACTCCCAGAATTCCCCAGCCAGCATTCGCTGGCTGGGGGATTCTGGGAGTTGAAGTCCAAATATCTCCAAGTTGCCAAGGTTGGGAAACACTGATTTAAAGTACTCTACAGATACAAAGGTTTCTTCAGTGTAGTCTTCTTCAATTTCCTCAAAAACGTTGGGACTGCAACCGTTACAATTTGTAGAAAATATCAGTAGAAGAGAATATATGTAGTTCAGGGTTGAACTGTGGAGCCTCTTAGCTTGGTTGCTTCCTTCCTGACTAGGTAATGTCTTCAGCGCTAGAAGGAGGTGGGGATTGCTGTCTGCTTATAGACCAGTGAGGGCAAATATTTTTTGGTTCACTTACCAAAAAGGGGTGTGTGCGTGTGCTACCTCTCCCCCCATGCACATGCGCACAATCCCCCTCCCCTCACCATGCATGTGCACAGCCCTCACTGGCACGGTGAAAAAATGGGCAAACTGAAGTGCTAAAAACAGCCCAATGGGCAAACCGGAAGTCTTAATGAACTCAATCTGTATAGTCTGGGGGACAGAAGGGAAAGGGGGGACATGATTGAAACATTTAAATATGTTAAAGGGTTAAATAAGGTTCAGGAGGGAAGAGTTTTTAATAGGAAGGTGAACACAAGAACAAGGGGACACAATCTGAAGTTAGTTGGGGAAAAGATCAAAAGCAACATGAGAAAATATTATTTTACTGAAAGAGTAGTAGATCCTTGGAACAAACTTCCAGCAGACGTAGTTGGTAAACCCACAGTAACTGAATTTAAACATGCCTGGGATAAACATATATCCATCCTAAGATAAAATATATGAAATAGTATAAGGGCAGACTAGATGGACCACGAGTTCTTTTTCTGCAGTCAATCTTCTATGTTTCTACGTTTCTGTTTTTCCGAACTTCCAGTTTGCCCATTGGCCTGTTTTTCTTACTCCGGGACTTCAGGGAAGCTTCCCTGAAGCCTCTGGAGGGCGAAAAGGCCAAAAATAAGCTAGCAAGCATGTGCATGTACGCTGCAGCTGACATAGGGCACTCGTATGCACTCTGATATGGATCCACATGCCCCCTGTGGCACGCATGCCATAGGTCAGTGATGGCAAACCTATGGTAAGGGTGCCACAGTTGGCATACAGTGTCATATCTGCTGGCACGCAAACCTTGCCCTAGCTCAGCTCCAATGTGCATGTGTGTGATGGCCAGCTGATTTTTGGCTTGCACAGAGGCTCTGGGAGGGCATTTTTGGCTTCCAGAATCCTCTGGGAGAGAGAATGGGGAATGGCGTTTTTACCCTCCTCCAGCTCCAGGGAAGCTTTTGGAGCCTGGGGAGGATGAAACACAAGCCTACTAGGCCTACCAGAAGTTGGGAAACAGACTGTTTCCGGCCTCCAGAGGGTCTCCGGGGGGCAGGGGAAGCTCCTCCCAAACCACTGAATTATTGAGCAGCTTTTAGCACCCGAGGAAAAAAAGGTTCACCATCACTACCATAGGTTCACCATCACTATTATAAGAAACATAGAAACATAGAAGACTGACAGCAGAAAAAGACCTCACGATCCATCTAGCCTGCCCTTATACTATTTTCTGTATTTTATCTTAGGATGGATATATGTTTATCCCAGGCATGTTTAAGTTCAGTTACTGTGGATTTACCAACCACGTCTGCTGGAAGTTTGTTCCAAGGATCTACTACTCTTTCAGTAAAATAATATTTTCTCATGTTGCTTTTGATCTTTCCCCCAACCAACCTCAGATTGTGTCCCCTTGTTCTTGTGTTCACCTTCCTATTAAAAACACTTCCCTCCTGAACCTTATTTAACCCTTTAACATATTTGAATGTTTCGATCATGTCCCCCCTTTTCCATGGTAGTTTGTCTGGTTAGTACTGGTGGAGGTATTGTTTTCTCTTTGGTAGTTTCTTGATTACGGTATTGTTTTCTGCTTATTATCTGCAAGCAAATAACTAAGCTTAGAGAGCACAAGGACTCCACACTTGAACCCTAAGCTACAAATATTCTCTTCTATTGGTGTTTCTACAAATCCCATCCGGCATGATTACAGTGATCCCTCGTTTTTCGCAGGGGATGCGTTCCAAGACCACCCATGAAAAAGGAATTTCCATAAAGAAGAGGAAATATTTTTTTTTATGTATTTAATGAGTATTTGGACTTTTAAAACCCACCTTTTGCATTAAACAGTAATTCTATAATGTTTCTCAGCTGGAACTACATGTGATATCCTACCAGCTTCTTTAATAGAGTACAGTAGTATTGTAGAAGAATTTTATGAATTTTTAATGGATTTAAAAAATTTAATGGATTTAATGGATTTAAGCCCCCTTTGGAAACCCCGTGAAATAGCGAATCCGTGAAAGATGAACCGTGAAGTGGGGATTACTGTATAGTATCTTCTCTGTGTTGTATTTCTGGTATAACTAGAAAATGCCAGTTTGGGAAGATCGCTCTCGATATATTGCAAGTTATTTTCATTTGTATATTTGTGACAGACTTCAAAACAACAAGAATGCTACATATATTTGCCTGAAGATAATCCTAGAAATTAAAGGCTAAATTGCTGGAGGACCAATCAGTGCAACTTCACTGCTTTCCATGACCATTTAAATTGTCTGGAGAGACAATAGTATCTGTCCCTTAATAGCACTATTAGTACTTAATAACATGATATGATGCCACAGCTCCCTCTCTCCTCCCCCTGAGAATTATGAGAAAATTAAAACCAGAACGTTAAAACTGTGTTTTCCCTTCCTTTATATTTATTCAGATTTGCACGTTCACTTTCTACTCATCTATTTAGAGATCGCTTTGCAGAGAAAAGCAGTAGCTGAAGCTGACCGGGCCGATGCCATCTTGGAGCTTCAGTGTTGCCACATGGAGTGAAGGATAGGGAGGGGTGGATTAGAGATAGCTGGGGCTGTGTAGTCAAAATAAAATACTTTTTCCTGGGAGCCAAGGACATTCTCACACCTGGCCAGAGGAAGAAAGAGTGATGTCACCAGACCTGTGGATGCTGCCATAAGAACATAAGAAGAGCCATGCTGAATCAGGCCAAAGCCCATCAAGTCCAGCATTCTGTGTCACATAGTGGCCCACCAATTGTACATTGGGATCTTGAGCAGAAAGAGAAGGCAAGACCCTCCCTTTCCCCTGACCCCCAACAAATGGTACTCAAGGGAATCCTGCCTGCCTCAACCAACATAGAGGCAGCACATGTATATCCGTTTCAATAACCACCCTTGTCATCCATGAATCTGTCTAATCCTGCCTTGAAGCTATTTAGGCTGACAGCTGTCACGACCTCTTCTGGAAGTGAATTCCATAAACCAAGAAATATTTCCTTGATTTGTCCTCACTTTCTTACCTATGAGCTTTAGGGAGTGCCCCCTTGTCCTAGTACAGTGGTCCCCCGATTATTGCGAGGGTTCCGTTCCAGGACCCCTCGCAATGATCGGTTTTTCGCGAAATAGCGCTGCGGAAGTAAAAACACCATCTGCGCATGCGCAGATGGTGTTTTTACTTCCGCTGCAGCAGCGAGGAGCCGAAGATTGGGGTTTCCCCGCCGCCCACGCAAACTCCTCGTTGCTGCCGCGCCCGCCGCTTGTCTTGTCCGCCCGCCGCTTGTCCGCCGCCTGCCTGCCCGCGCGCCCGCCGCTCGCCCGCCCTTCGCCCGCCCACGCCGTTCGCTCGCGCCACTTCCCAGCTGAGTCCTGAAGCCAGAAGGCAAAGGCGAACTTCCGTGTTTGGCTTTGGGACTCAGCTGGGAAGCGGCGCTGGGGTTTCCCCACCGCCCACGCAAACTCCTCACTGCCGCTTGCCCGCCCTTCGCCCGCCCACGCCGTTCGCTCTCGCCGCTTCCCAGCTGAGTCCTGAAGCGAACTTCCGCGTTTGGCTTCAGGACTCAGCTGGGAAGCGGCGCTGGGGTTTCCCTGCCGCCCACGCAAACTCCTCGCTGATGCCCGCCGCTCGCCCTCCCGCCAGCAAGAGGGGGAAGACCCAGGGAAGCCGCCCAGCAGCTGATCTGCCCGGCGCCATCTACGCATGCGTGGCCATAGAAAAAAGGGCGCGCATGCGCAGATGGTGTTTTTACTTCCGGGTTGAAAAATCGCCATATAGCCGTTTCGCAATGATCGGGATCGCAATACCCGGGGGATCACTGTATTGTGTGATAGAGAAAATAATTTTTCTCTATCCACCTTTTCTATCCCATGCCCTGATTGGGCCATGCGACTGATTTGGGTTTGAGGGGAAAACTTTACTTTTAATCAGGTGAAACCTAAGGGGCCTCCCAGAGTTGGTTTTCACCAAATATGTGACAATTTGATATTTCCAATAAAGCTATTCTTTGAGGAATCTACCTCCCTTGGAGTTCTTGCTTGCAATGCATCTATTACTTGGAACCCTGACACAGTCTCCCACAGAGGCTACAAACTTTTCTTTAGTTAGCTGCAGATCTTTAGTCGGCTACCTTCACCAGGTAATAATATTTTGAAAACTAGGAAGATTATCAAAAGCACTGATGGAAGGTAATAGTTATCTAACATCTCACATGATAAAAATATAGTGTTCATAATTTCAAGTTGCTTTTTTTGAAGTTTCCAGTGGAAAGAAGCATCTTTTTCATCTCTACAGCAGTTTTCCCCCAACTTCAAATCTTCCAGGTGTGATGGATTTAAAATCCTATCATTTAGTCAGTCTTCAGAGAAGGGCGACATACAAATCTAAATAATAATAATAATAATAATAATAATAATAATAATAATAATAATAATAATTAAGGTCCAGGAGGTTAAATAAGGTCCAGGAGGGAAGTGTTTTTAATAGGAAAGTGAACACAAGAACAAGGGGACACAATCTGAAGTTAGTTGGGGGAAAGATCAAAAGCAACATAAGAAAATATTATTTTACTGAAACAGTAGTAGATCCTTGGAACAAACTTCCAGCAGACGTGGTTGGTAAATCCACAGTAACTGAATTTAAACATGCCTGGGATAAACATATATCCATCCTAAGATAAAATACAGGAAATAGTATAAGGGCAGACTAGATGGATCATGAAGTCTTTTTCTGCTGTCAGTCTTCTATGTTGCTAATAATAATGATAATGATAATGATGATGATGATGATGATGATAATAATAATAATAATAATAATAATAATAATAATAATAATAATAATGTAGATTGAAGGTACCAGCCCTTCAAAGTAGGCCAGGCCAGGAATCAGACACTATATGGATTATGGCAACTTGATTTTAGCTAGTTTTCTTGTTACTGGTGCGCATGCATGTGTGACAATCAGCTGGCCAGCTGTTCTTGCGGTTTCTCGTACTACTGCACGTGTGAAGGTGAGTTGATTGTTGCATGCACGTTATTATTATTTATTAGATTTGTATGCTGCCCCTCTCCGAAGACTCGGAGCGGCACATGCCCACCAGTAACCAGAAGACTAGCTTGCCGGTGTGCATGTGTGCAATGGAAACCCGGAAGAGGAATGGATGACACCGTGCATGCCAGGTGAAATGGCTCTGCGTGCCACTTTGAGCACACATACCATAGGTTCGCCATCATGGCTATAACAATGTTGAAAACCAGGCAGAATTTTCCCCTGTCCCACTCTTATACAATACAGAATCAAGATTATTTTGAGTCTCTTTCTCAGGTTTCCTCATTTCCCAGGACTGAGTTGCCTTTTACTTTCTCATTGATAATCTCTTAAAAGATCTCCTATAATTCAAATATACCTTTACCAACATTATTTCTGTATTCCGCTATAATAAGCGAGGACAATTATAGCTGTTCCCACACAATGAAGCAAAGGAATAACAATATTTGGAAAATTCAAAGGTGAAACAATTTTTACAAATTTATAAATTAAATAAGTATGCTACAGTAAAGGTGTTTATAAATCCACATGCATTCTGTTATATTGATCAAGGTAAACTTTGGAAACATAAAGTCCAGCAAGAGAAAACAGTTTTCCTATTTTGACCTTGATCAAATAAGCCAATTCTATATTCCTTTTCTGAACTTTTAACAATTTTACTTTTAAACTCCATGTACAGTCTCAGAGCTTGTTTTCTAGTCATCTATTTTTCTGCACAAGAATTTTAAAAAACTTTAACAGCCAATCTTCTTTTATTTTCACTTATTTCTGCATATATTATTTCATTATAAAAGACTACATGTTATCCACTACTTTCTACCAGCCACAGACATTTTTACTATGTTGTATTACTGCCATTTTTGGTACCACATACTAACAACTACAGTAATAAATACATAAAATGACACCAGATTTGAGATAGCTTCTTAAAGGAGAAAGTGATTTACTAACCCGCAATGGTCATGTTTAAATAAACATTGTACATTAAAACACTGCACACTAGAAACATTGTTTATCTACTTAAAAATAAACATCTATTATAATATTTGTTTCTTTTGCATATGCACAGAAGCCGAATTTCTGGTACTCTGCATTTAGTCACCATCTTGTTTTTTACCTTTTGGGGGGGGGGATTTTTGACCACGCAGTGCTGGAAGAAGAGAACTGACAGTGAGATATTTATTTATTTATTGGATTTGTATGCCGCCCCTCTCCGCAGACTCGGGGCAGTTAACAACAGTGGTAAAACAACATGAACAATCCAATTAATAAAAACAACTAAAAAAACCTTATTATAAAAAACCAAACATACACACAAACATACCATGCATAACTTGTAATAGCCTAGGGGGAAAGGATAACTTAACTCCCCCATGCCTGGCGACAAAGGTGGGCCTTAAGTAATTTGTGAAAAACAAGGAGGGTGGGGGCCGTTCTAATCTCCGGGGGGAGTTGGTTCCAGAGGGCCGGGGCCGCCAAAGAGAAGGCTCTTCCACTGGGGCCCGCCAAACGACATTGTTTGGTCGACGGGACCTGGAGAAGGCCAACTCTGTGGGACCTTATTGGCCGCTGGGATTCGTGCGGTAGAAGGCGGTTCCGGATGTATTCTGGCCCAATGCCATGTAGGGCTTTAAAGGTCATTACCAACACTTTGAATTGTGACCGGAAACCAATCGGCAGCCAGTGCAGGCCACGGAGTGTTGCAGAAATGTGGGTGAATCTAGGAAGCCCCACGATGGCTCATACCTGTAGTATACACAAGGCTAACTCCCAAATTCATACTTCTTTCATACCAAAATTTCATGATATACTGAATGGAAAACACAAGGAGTTAGGATAGTATAAAAATATATTTCTTCCAATAGTAAGTAAAACTTCTGCTGCGTAAAATGTAAGCTTTGAAAGCCTTTCTATAAATGAAATGAATGAACTGAGCAGTTCACGAGATATTGAACATAGCAAAATATATTTTCCTCAATCCAGTGGAATCTTTATAATAAATTATGTAAATTGCTTCTCTTGTCTATGGAGATTCTCAGTCATCCAGATCATGGTTATCCCAAAAGTGTTTTTTCAAAAGGCAATTGGACTTTGTTTTTTCTAGAAAATGTTTCACATTTCATCCAAGAAGCCTCATCAATTCTAAGAACTGAATAACAGATCCAAGCCAAACCATGGTAATGAGGGCTTAAAAATAAAATAAAACAGGAGGGTGGGAACCAAACCCAATACCGTCTTCTTCCCTTCTCATATTCTCAGGCCATTTATCTTGCATCCTTTTGAGGTTGAATATGTAGTTATTTTATTTGTGGATCATATTTCTACTCTGTCCATCTCATCTAAGCGATTCTGGATGGCATTTGTGCAGTTTACTTCCTGGTGATGAGGATTTTGTTGTAATTGTTGTTATGGAGTTCTATATTTTTAAAATCTTACTACTCATTGTATGTCTGTAGGATGCTCAGATTTGGTTACGATTAGGCTAGCAAAATAAGTAAGCAATTCAAGCCTGAATTGTCTCTTCCTGTTTGTCACTGTGATAACTCCCTGAAAACAGAACAGAATGGGACCAACTTTGATACCATGGGAGATCTGACAGGGGAAACAGCATTCTGAAAATGGGTCAGCTCTGGCCAGAGGCTGCAAAGAAAAAAGCTTTGGGGAGGGGGGGAATCCCCCAATGCATTCCTATCAAGAAAATTTGATAGTAGCTCTGCAATGCTGTTCATGGCTCCATTCTTATGCCTGCCTTCTATCTGGCCATGAGATTCATGGAAGAGCTTTTAGGGATCTACTAAAAAGAATCCCAGAAGCAGAGACAGGAATGCTTTCCCAACCTCACCTATTTTGATAAAGAGGATATTCATCTATATAAATGTTAGCCCTCGTTAAAAAAAAAATCAGTATCTAATCTTTTTCAGAAATTATTCTGAATTATTATTTTATTATGTTAAAATGTAATAACAGAGGCTGTTAGAACAGTCTTCCCTGATATAGTCCTCTTCAGATACTCCAAAATTACAATGGGGTCACTCTAATTGGAAATCTTAGAGTTGTAATTCCAATGGATCTGTTAGACTGTATTTTTAATTATGTCAGGATTCATAACTTCTTTATTTCAGCCTTTCATCAAATTTTTTAAAAAAACACCTTAAACCAGTGATGGCTAACCTTTTTGTTTTCACGTGCCGAAAGCACACAGGCACCCATAATTCAGTGTATTCCCCTGACCCCTGCACATGCAAGCTTGACCCCCCCCCCCCCCGGCTCCCCCTGTCCATGTAGACCTCCCTGCAGCCTCTTGAGACCAAAAACAGGCCACAGGGATTACGACATCCCTCCATGCCCCCTTTTGGGTCTAGCAGGCCTCCCTTTAGCCTCTTGACATCAAAAATTGTCTGCGAGCGGGGGGTTATAGAAAAACTCTTGAAGGGAAAAAGTTTAGTGCTATCGACAGTGATCTACTATCAGCTATGTTCAGGGGTGGGTTCCTCCCAGTTTGGACTGGCTCACCCAAACCAGTAGTGACCTGCTGGTGACTCACAATTATGTCACCGACCCGGTTCGGTAGGTGTCAGTCCATGGGCACCACCATCTGTTTGAATTTCCCCCCCAATTTTTTTGTTTAAAAAAATTTCTTCTGAGCATGTGCAGAAGCCGTTTCCGGTACTGTGCATGTGGTTGCCATATTGTTTTCATCTTTAAAAAAAATAATTCAGATTTTTCTGCACTGTGCATGCAGGCATGAGTCCCCCACGAGGGGGCGCCCATGCGGAAAGGAGAAAGCGAAACAGGTAGTGAGATAAGTTGGAATCCACCCCTGGCTAGGTTGCTTTAGTAGCAATACCATCAGTGGTGAGTACAGTGGTACCTCTACTTAAGAACTTAATTCGTTCCGTGACCAGGTTCTTAAGTAGAAAAGTTCTTAAGTAGAAGCAATTTTTCCCATAGGAATGAATGTAAAAGCAAATAATGTATGCAAACCCATTAGGAAAAAAATAAAAGCTCAGAATTTGGGTGGGAGGAAGAGAAGGAAGAAGAGGAGGAGGACAGTCGCTGCTGAAGGAAGAAGTTGAGGTGAGGGGAATCAAAAAAATCCAAAACTTTAAGGCTTAAAAAAAAAAAGAGGGACTCTGAGGCGGTGAGGAGGATCACACGCCTCCCATACACCCAGCACGAGGCTGCCTCCCATACACTGTGCCAGAGAGAGAAATGGCAGGAAACTGGCCAGGCCTTCGTGCCACTCTCAAATTTTCTGGGAAATTTTTCCAGGCTCAGGTTCTTAAGTAGAAGCAAAAAAATCTTGAACACCCGGTTCTTATCTAGAAAAGTTCTTAAGTAGAGGCATTCTTAAGTAGAGGTACCACTGTACTTTATTTAAAAATTATACTCTTGAAATAATTTTCTTTCTCTAGCCCTTTCTTTGGACCATTACAGAATTGCCACTGGATTCGCCATCCTTGTGGCATTAGTTCACTGTGAAGCCTGAACTAGCTGTTTAGCTCTGCACTGGTTTACTGTATCTGAAACAATAACATTAGACTTTTTTCCATGAAGTTTTGGGTATTGTGGGCAGCCTCTTTTTCTATTGGCTTTGCTCTTGCTTTCTTACCTCCTAATTCCTAGCTAAGAGGAAATAATTATGCTGTGGAAATAATACAGGCAATCTTACCAACAAATCCTATCTCTAATCAATTTCATAATCTTTGTGAAAACAAAAAAGCTGTCTTGAATTTTCACTGAACCCCGTCTTGCTGCATCTCAGCTCGTGCAAGCTACAGAATTATACAGTATTCCCATACTCAACACCCACACAAAGACAGCCTTCACCACAAACTGCAGTCATGGTTAGAGCTACTGTGAAAAGCACCTTCTTGCAAAAATGTCATCGCGTTATCTTTCCTGCACCGTAGCCAGTAGAAAGCGAACAAACAGAGCCTTTCACTGTGTTGTTTTGTTTTACCTGGTAACCACTGCACATTTTGTTTTTGAAAATGATATATCACCTGTAGCATGTGCGGAACATTTGGATAGGAATGGGAGGAGGTCTTTATTTTATTTGTACGTGTGTGAAGTGGGGACAAAGATCTTTTTCTAACTCCAGCTCAGCAGCTCAGGTGTGAGATAACTGTTCCAGTTCTGGGTTTTTGTTTTTTATTTTTTATTTGGAAGCCTGCTCCTGCTCATTTGGAGGAAGGACAGATGGTCTCCTAGTATTCCTGGCCTGTTCTCAGTGTTCTAACGCTGGCAGAAGCTTCATGCTGATTTTTGAGGAAAGGGAGAGGGAAGAGATTGAGTGGAAAATACATTGTGCTGAGGTGTCCTTTGAGTGACCACAGTACAACACTGGAAATGCTGCTGAGTTTGTAGTTCCAGGTTGTGAAATGAAAGTTTCAGGAAAGTTTCAAGGGCACCCTAAGATAATTTGGTTTTGGATATGAAGGATAAGATGGCGCTTTCAGTCAATCCACCTCTCAACCATAGTTCCCTCTAAGCTGAGCAGTGAGCAATCGCTCACTTAAAAATCATCATGAACTCAGAGTTTTCCAAACCTGCCCAGAAGCCGAGAGGGAAAGAGTGAGAGGGAAGGAGAGAGAGAGGAAGAGAGAGAAACAGATAGAAAAAAGAGAGGAAGGAAAAGAGAAAGAAAAAGAATGGGAGTAAGGAAGAGAGAAAGAAAATCAAAATCTAGTTTGAAACTAGCTCAACTATTTAAGTGGCATTTTGATATTGATAGAGTTGCCCTATTATGAGCTCACTGTTATAGACACACAGTACAGTATTTTATTTTGAAATTCTCTGAGGCAAAACAGGGTGGGTTTTTTATTTATTTGTTTGTTTGTTTGTTTGTTTGTTTATTTATTCTGTGCCGCCCAGTCCCGAAGGGACTGCCGCTCAGACACTATACTTTTCCGCCCCCCCCAAAATTAGAGGGAACACTGCTCTCAACCCTGAAGTGATATGATATGATAAGGTAAATGGAACCCACCAGTGAAGGGCTGCTTGTCTTTGGCGCTATCCAGGGGTTGGCAGCAGGAAGGACGGGGTGGAACACAGTTCCACAAGCGGAAATGAAGATGTGTGTGCAGCTCCAGCTGATCAGTGGCTGTCATTTCCTGAATTACAGGTCTTACCTCGGCTCTCCTTTTTTCCCCTGCTGCTGCTCCTTGCTTTTTTCCTCTTTTCTCCTTCCTGGTCTCGGATAAGCTTCCCTCTCTCCTGTCCGGCTCCTCTCCAGCTTCACATGGCCACCTCCCGCCTGAGGTGCAAGCAGAAGACGTGGGTAGAAGAGGTGCTGGCAGCATTTATGCTTCTGGCAGCACCCGTTTGCCTGGCTACCCAGCTTGAGGTAGGGGGCAACCCAGGAAGGAGAGCATGGGAAACGTGAAGCAAATTGTCACCCCAGTGAGCGACACTGGTAAGGTTGTAAGTCGAGGACTTAACAGTTCACTTGAACTATGATGATTGTTCAAGCCACTCCCACCTGGTCACATGGCCGGCAAGCCACTCCTACCCAGTCACATGACCATTAAGCCACACCCACAGTATGGCAGTAAAAATTTTGGCTACCCATTGCTGGCGCTATCGGTGCACTCTCTGAGTCTGGCATGGGCGCATGTCTGCATCGGCATGAGATGAAGCTTCTGCGCAAGCGCCACGAGTGAAGTCTCGCATGATGCTCATGCATGTGACATGTTGCCTATTTTCAGTGATTACTTTGCTGCTGTGCATGTGCAGAAGCAAAGAAATATCGAAAATAGGCAAAATCTCACATGCGCCAGCATCCCTATGCAAGATTTCACTTGTGGCGCATGCACAGAAGCGGAATCTCACTTGTGGCGCATGTGCACATGTTGGGGATGCGCAGCTATGTGAGTATAGCGATTTTAGCTACCACACTGCCGCATGGCTCCATACCAGATGCAGCCCACCACTGGAGCCCATCCCTGGTGTAAATATATTACTGTGGCTTCTGACAGATAGACAGTAACAATTACATTTTTCAAAATGGCTGTTTTTAGGCAGGTATCACCATTCATTCAGTTTTCTTTTGTCTAATACCTTATATTTTTTGTTTTAAGAATATTCTAAATTGTGTTTTAGTTGATACATTTCATGGCTTTCACCCTACAGAACCACATGCTCGTTCCTCCTCCAATTTTATTTAAAACATTAAATCAAAGTCTTCCCTTTGATCTTTTTTCATTATTTCTTGACAGTGCTTTTTAATTAATGTCAATCTTATTGAAGCAAAGTGGGTGCCTCAAGATGTGCAGAAACAGGAATTTAAGTATAAAAAACAATTTCTTTCCTTTGCTTCATACTCATTTTATAACTCCACACAATATTTTTTCTCTCCAGGTCACTGGAAAAGTAACTGTCACAATTTGGCCTCCCCGAGCATGGCTACTTCCACTCATGTTCTATAAATAATCGGCATTTGTAAAGTGAGGCAGGTGGCAGAGAGACAAGTAAACGGCATCACTTTTAAAGACCTTAATTATTGTTCCATTCCTGGGAAAAAAAATTAAAGCATCTGTGATCATTATAAATATCAATTTTTGTATCATTCACAGAAACCCAGATAATAGTTTAACCATACTGGGTTAATAGCCCTTATCATTCTGGATTGCAGTCTTTGATTTTGGTAGATGATGGCAGGCCTTGGACTAACAAGCTTTAGCATCATGAGATCTATGACTCAGCATTTGCGATATAGAAAGACCAGCACTTTATGTCATGGGTCCAGGATATCTGCAGAACCATCTTTTCCCAATGGGAGTGGACCATCCCACTTGTGCTGGCAGAAGGGGCCTACTGTGATCCCACAAGCTAGCTGGTGATATCTGGAAAAAGGGCCTTTTCTTTCTTAGTTCCTGCCCTTTGGAGCATCTTGGCATAAGATCTGCCCATACTCAGAATCACCTGAACCACAAGAGGGACAGCAAATAAATCTGATGAATGAATGAATGAATGAATGAAGGAAGGAAGGAAGGAAGGAAGGAAGGGGAGAAGGAAAGAAGGAAGGAAAGAAGAAAGGAAGGAAGGAAGGAAGGCAGGAAGGAAGGAAGGAAAGAAGGAAGGAAAGAAGAAAGGCAGGCAGGCAGGCAGGAAGGAAGGCAGGAAGGAAGGAAGGCAGGCAGGAAGGAAGGAAGGCAGGAAGGAAGGAAGGAAGGAAAGAAGGAAAGAAGGGGAGAAGGAAAGAAGGAAGGAAAGAAGAAAGGAAGGAAGGAAGGAAAGAAGGAGAGAAGGAAAGAAGGAAGGAAAGAAGAAAGGAAGGCAGGAAGGAAGGCAGGAAGGAAGGAAGGCAGGAAGGAAGGCAGGAAGGCAGGAAGGAAGGAAGGAAGGAAGGAAGGCAGGAAGGAAAGAAGGAAAGAAGGGGAGAAGGAAAGAAGGAAGGAAAGAAGAAAGGAAGGAAGGAAAGAAGGGGAGAAGGAAAGAAGGAAGGAAAGAAGAAAGAAAGGCAGGAAGGAAGGCAGGAAGGCAGGAAGGAAGGAAGGAAGGAAGGAAGGAAAGAAGGAAAGAAGGAAAGAAGGAAGGAAGGAAGGCAGGCAGGCAGGAAGGAAGGAAGAGTCAATTGTTTTGAAATACTGTACATTTAAAAATAGCTCTTGCTTTACCTTTCTAGATTTATGGTTTGGGGTTGGATTTTATTAGTTAAGGCAACAACAGTAATGACAGAAACAATGGCATACTCCTGTTCCCAGTTTCTATTGTGAAACTGAAGTGGGAATGTTGAAAACTGAGACATTTCAGACACACACTACCAAGCACAGGTATAAGATCCCCTCAAGCTCCAGAGCCACAGAGAACTTTGAGTGCTAAGATGCTCCATGTATTTCAACATAGAAACATAGAAGATTGACGGCAGAAAAAGACCTCATGGTCCATCTAGTCTGCCCTTATACTATTTCCTGTATTTTACCTTAGGATGGATATATGTTTATCCCAGGCATGTTTAAATTCAGTTACGGTGGATTTACCAACTATGTCTGCTGGAAGTTTGTTCCAAGCATCTACTACTCTTTCAGTAAAATAATACAGTATTTTCTCATGTTGCTTCTGATCTTTCCCCAACTAACTTCAGATTGTGCCCCCTTGTTCTTGTGTTCACTTTCCTATTAAAAACACTTCTCTCCTGAACCTTATTTAACCCTTTAACATATTTAAATGTTTTGATTATGTCCCCCCTTTCCCTTCTGTCCTCCAGACAGAAGGGAAAGAGAGTGAGTTCATTAAGTGAGTTCATTAAGTATTCCTGATAAGTTTTATGCTTAAGACCTTCCACCATTTTTGTAGCCCGTCTTTGGACTCGTTCAATTTTATCAATATCTTTTTGTAGGTGAGGTCTCCAGAACTGAACACAATATTCCAAAAGTGGTCTCACCAGCGCTCTATACAGTGTGATCACAATTTCCTTCTTCCTGCTTGTTATACCTCTAGCTATGTAACCAAGCATTCCATTTGCTTTCCCTACCGCCTGACCATACTGTTCACCCATTTTGAGACTGTCAGAAATCACTACCCCTAAATCCTTCTCTTCTGAAGATTTTGCTAATACAGAACTGCCAATACAATACTCAGATTGAGGATTCCTTTTCCCCAAGTGCATTATTTTACATTTGGAAACATTAAACTGCAGTTTCCATTGCTTTGACCATTTATCTAGTAAAGCTAAATCATTTGCCATGTTACAGACGCCTCCACGAATATCAACCCTATTGCACACTTTAGAGTCATCAGCAAATAGGCAAACCTTCCCTACCAAACCTTCCCCTATGTCACTCACAAACATATTAAAAAGAATAGGATCCAGAACAGACCCTTGTGGCACACTGCTTGTAACCAGTCTCTGCTCAGAATACTCACCATTAACAACAACCCTCTGATATCTATGCTTCAGCCAGCTGCAAATCCGCTGAACTATCCAGGGATTAAGTTCACTCTTCACTAATTTATCAAAGGCTTTGCTGAAGTCCACATAGGCAATATCCATGGCACCATCTTCATCCAACACCTTTGTGACATAGTAAAAGAAATCAATGACATTAGTCTGACATGATTTGCCCTCAGTAAGGCCCTGCTGGCTTGGGTCCAATAAGTAATTAGTTTTTAGGTATTGATTTAGCCTCTTTTTGAGTAGAGTCTCCATCATTTTAACTACAACTGATGTCAAGCTAACTGGCCTGTAGTTACCAGCTTCTTCTCTACTGCCCTTCTTGTGGATAGACACAACACTGGCCATTCTCCAATCACCAGGAATGTCTCCTGTTAAAAAGGATTGGTTAAACAAATCAATCAGGGGGTAGCAATGACAAATCTGAGTTCTTTAAGAACTCTGCGGTGTATGCCACCTGGATCCATTGCCTTATTTGTCTTTAATCATTCAAGTTTTTCTAAGATATTGGCCTCTGAGATCACTGGAGCTGAATCCCTACAGCTGGAAGCAATGCTATATCCATCCGTAGTATTATATTGTAAGCTGTCTTCTGAGAAAACTGAACAGAAGTAGCTATTCAAATGGTCAGCGACCTCTTTATTCCCACATCACTGAGTTTAAGCTTTGAAGCTTGAGAAAGATAAACCACTTCCACCTCTCTTCTATAAGTTTCAAAATTTGGAGGAAAATTGGGATTCATCACATTTGCTGGATGGCAAAAAATCTGCTTTCCAAAAGATGAGCTGGAATCCTAGAATTACATGGAAACCATTGCAGTTATTTTTAAAAAATCAAGTTTACTCTTCCAGATGCAAAATTAAAAGTCAGATGTCAAACAATCCTCAAAATTTTATCTTCCATTTGTTCCCCAAAATGTGACGAGTGATCAAGGCACTCAATATTGAGCCAGATTAAATTTCTTATGCTAGGAGTATTCATATTGATTGCATTTAATATACATTATAATGAAACCAAGTTACAAGAAAGAGATCTGAACATTAAACCCTGACCCAAATTAGTTCTTAAAGAGCAGTCTTTCGACAAAATCTTTTAATACAGAGGAGTTTCTCCACCCCCACCCCCTACTACTGTTCAAACTAACTGACTAGCTAGGCTACCTTATAGGATATTTCATTCAATTCCATTATTCTAAAATTTAGTGTTTTATAAGTAAAAATAACCATGCTCAGCTTTTGTTCTAGATTTCCAAGTGCCTTGAAATAGAGTCTGTAAGATTTGCACCAATAACAAGAGTTAGAGAAAGACTACCTTAAAAGGAATTTTGCTTGGAATTTTTTGAAAATTACTGCATAGGATTGGTGTACTGATAACTCTTCAAAATCTAATTGTTTGCAGGACTAAAATCAACATACTGTGCAACATCACGAGCAGACGTTCTGTTTTTCATTTCCTTTTGCAAAAGAAAAGGGTAGAGCATTGTAAGGAAATCCGAGAAAGCAGCTTCATTGGGTATATGGATAGATTATCTTTCACTTGGTTCTCTCCCTTTTTAACACCCCCTCTTTCTTCATATATCTAGTAAATAGATATTAAATAAAATGTGGATTCAAGAAAGTGTTAAGAGGGTATCCAGCCTTATGAGGGATGAATGGAAGATTCCTTTTTTGGGGGGGCTATAGATTTGTACGGTACCTTGGTGAATTAATGAGAGACACAATTGAGATGTTCTATTGCTCATTGAAAGTATTGTATGTTAGAGATGGAGTTAAAGATACGAATGCTGAGGCAGAAATGGATTTGGGGGAAAACTTTATTTTCATTTATTTTTTCCCCTCCAATAAAAGAAATGGCTAAAATGAAAACAATCTTCCCAAGGGGGAAGAAAGAAATCCTTCTCAATTTTTGTTTTCTTGTTTCCTGTGTCTTTAAATACAGTGGCACCTCTACTTACGAACTTAATTCGTTCCATGACCAGGTTCTTAAGCAGAAATGTTTATAAGAAGAAGCAATTTTTCCCATAGGAATCAATGTAAAAGCAAATAATGTGTGTGATTGGGGAAACAGAGACCCAGTTTCCTTCCAGAAGATTCCTAGAGAGGCCCCATGGAGGCTTCTCCACGCCTTTTCCGGCCCTGTTTCCTCTGAGGAGATTCCTAGAGAGGTCCCATAGAGGCTTCTCCCTGCCTTTTCTTGTTACAGTTTTGGAGGCTCGGGTTCATAAGTGGAAAATGGTTTCTGAGAAGAGGCAAAAAAATCTTGAACACCCGGTTCTTATCTAGAAAAGCTCGTAAATAGAGGCATTCTTAGGTAGAGGTACCACTGTACTTTAATTACCACAACACCCTGGATCTCTAGCTACCAGAATTACAACTTGGAATGTCTTGCTGATTGAAACATTTTTAAATTAATGACTGACTGGGTCCACCTATACTGAAGATTGAACTTTTGTACTATTTGGAAGGGCAATTTGGCTAGGAAAATGATGTGGGCAGTAAAGTCTTCCTGCTGCTGACATATTTTTATGTAGTCCCCTATTTGCACTCCTAGCTCGCCATAGCCCAGCTTTTTATAGCATAGCCTTGACAAAGCTAAAGGCAATGACAAGGCCACAGTAGTATTTTCAACAGGATCTTTCATTGTCAAGATAAATAAGCCAACTATCATAGACAGGTTGTAAATTAACACCAATTTTTTACTGCAAAAGGTGCTAAAGCAGAGGATAAACGTCCTTGATGAGCAGGAGCTGCACTAAACCTTGGCTATGAAGTTCAATGTAGGTGAATTATCTTTTTTTTAAAATTAACAGCTATGAATTATTTACGGTAGGATTATCACTGCACTTTTGTTTCCTCCTTTAAAATGGTGGGAAATGGGTCTTTCAGTTTTCAGCAGACATCCTGAAAGGGATCTAAGGATCAGAGGCTTTTGAATTTCAGTTGCTAGATGCCTGGATAAGAAGACTTGTCTTACAGAGATGCATTTTTTTTAAAAAAATATTTATTTATTGGATTTCTATGCCGCCCTTCTCAGAGGACTCTTGAGGGGCGCTTGAGGGTGTTTTTTTTTTAAAAAAACCAATAATGGGTAACAAAGACTTTAACTGCTCACTGGTAAAATAAAATAAAAGTATGGTAAGTAAGAATTGAAGATACAGTAGTCCCTCACCTATCGCTGGTGTTACGTTCCAGACCCGGCCGCGATAGGTGAAATCCGCGATGGGGAATTTATCGACTGATAGTACTTATTTAAGTATTAATATTGTAATTGTTTGGTAAGTTTTCATTGTTTTAAGTGTTTATAAACCCTTCCCACACAGTATTTATTTTAGATACAGTATTTAAATACAGTATTTACAATTTTAGTTTTGTTTTTTTTTTAAAAAACCTGCCGATCGAGTTCGGCGGGCTGTTTAAATCTGCCGATCGACTTCCTCAGAAACCCGCGATGAAGTGAAGCCGCAGTAGGTGAAGCGCGGTATAGCGAGGGACTACTGTAGATCTATTCCTAAGCATCAACTGCTATTTTAAAGCTCTACTTGGAACCTCTGGCAAATCTTTATATTTCTGAATCTTGCTTTTAAAATGCATGTAGTTACCTTGTTTTGTTATTTACCGCATATGAAAGGCTTCACTAACTACTATAATGGGATTCTGAATGATCTGTGGGACCTCCAACTGCATTCCTTAAACCATTTGCATTAAAGTAAATAAAATGCAGAAAACAATGTAAACCATATTCTAATATGAAAGGGAGAAAAAGCACAAATAGCTTTTTGTGTATAAAATACACATATGGATTTGTAAAGCATAATGCTATAAATATAGAACAAATGGCTTTAACTGGATGTAACACAGGCAGCACAGTGGCCCCCAGAGTGAATGTTCAATGCAGTTTGCGCAGAAGACAGGCCAGTGCAGAGCTGATATATTATGCATTTCAGCCTGGTTCTGAATTTGTTCAGGATTGCAACTTTCTCTTGGGGCCCTGAAACTAATATTGGTTAAGAAACACAAACAATTTACAAGTATTCAAGAATAACTACAGGGATAACTCACGAGTTCATTGAAGCAGAAAGTGCATGTAAGGCAAACAGATATTTAACAAAAAGATAGGATAAATGTTTAAATTTATGCTAAAGAGAGCATCAAGTAATAGTAATCTGTAGAAGATATAAGCAGCTTATAGCATAACAGATGTGAACTGAACTATCGTTCCCTGTAACCCAACAGTCAGCTTGGCTGACGATATGAGATCACATTTGTAGTTCAGCAACAACTGAAGCATCCAAAGTTGCCTAGAAAATGGAATTAATTATCCTAGGCCTAGAATAACAAGCCTCTAATTTACTTATTTTCACTTCTCTAAATAAGCTTTAGGAAATGAATGAAAGATTGAAATGAGTTGGGAAAGAATCCATATTCCCTGGCAAAATCTTTTCTTTCACCCAGTGATTATGTAAGCAAGTTTATGATTGCATATAGAATACAAAGTCCCAAACAGAAAAAAAACAAGAGCCTGTAAATTAGTCAAGAAAGTCAGAAGAATGATATGCCGGAACAACTGGAATTCTCTTTTTATGCAGAAAGAGGCTATTTGGTCAGAACACCAGCCCCAGAATAACAATTCTACAGTAACAACCTTTCTTATTAAAATACTCAAATAAGCCTTTATTTATCAGTATGGGTCCAAAGTCTAATGCTAATAATTCTGCTATTCTTTTTATGTTGGAAAGACTCAGGATCTTTCAAGTATTCCTGCTCACAGATACAAAGTACAACTGTTGCTGCTGTTACTTATCAATACAATTATGTAAAATGCTAAGTAGTTTTCTATTAATTAGGCTCAAAGAGAGATGAAATGCATTCAGAATATTGGATCCAATGTGCTCTAGTCTAGCATGAAAAGTGAGACAGGGGAAGAGTCAAACCATCATGAAATACTTAAGCAAATGGAACAAGCTTCTTTTCATTCACTTCCTGTTTAGCATTTGCTACCATGTGTAAGAGGGAGGGGTTTCTTTTTTGAAGTACAATTCTATACATGTCTAATTTCAGCAATCACTACTGCTTTCAAAGAAGTAAAGGTATACACAAAGTTGCAGCCTATGTTTATTTCTGCGCAGGAAAAACAAGGATAGCACAGTCTTAAAGGAACATTATGATCTAGTTCGTACATTATACTATCTCACCATTTGTTTACATAGTCCAGTTAACTGGATTCTTAAATAAGCTCATTATGTCTTATAAACCATAAACCATGGTCTTTAAGCCATAACGGCTTGACTTGGTGAACACATAATAAAAAAGAAGGAAACAAACATAGGATACTTTAGCAAGCACATCCAATTTGTTTGGATTTTTTTTTTGTTGAAATAAAGGCAAAGTTTAAAACCAAATTATATCAGATCCTCATCTGCTTCTTTGAACCCCAAAGAAGGCAAAGAACAGTATATAATGTCTTGTTTTTTGAAAGATCACCAAGCAAGATGTTTAGCAAAAAAGGTTTGCTGTCTAACTTATAAATAATAAAAAAGCACTGCTGTTCAGGACATTACAAATATGACTAGAAAATATGTAGCTATCATGTTTGATCTGCAAAGGATACAGTGAATGTTCCACTCTTTGCTGCCATCTAGTTGTTGTTCTGATTTTTGTGCCTAGATCAGTGTTTTTCAACCAGTGTGTCGCGGCACACTGGCGTGCCGTGAGACATGGTCAGGTGTGCCGTGGGGAAATTAAACATGGGTCCCCAAACTACTGTACCTGCCAGGATATCTCTTTGTGTTCATCGAAACAGGCCCAGGTTTCACACTGAGTATAAATACATTTAGAAACTATATTATTAACTATATGTATAATATGTACTATGTTAGAGTGTCATTTTGTGTCATTTTGGTTGGTGGTGTGCCCCAGGATTTTGTAAATGTAAAAAATGTGCCGCGGTTCAAAAAAGGTTGAAAATCACTGGCCTAGATGTAAAGTAGTCCTATACATCTTCTGAATTAACTTGACTGTATGCAACTGTCAAATTGCCTTCTAAGCTTCACACCAAATATGGTTGCTGATATATTTCTCTGTTCCACTGTCTCCTCTATACCAAATATGGTTCCTGATATATTTCTCTTCAGCTTTATTAGAGCGCCAAATCCTCAAAGCAGTCATTTCATCACCTTCAGAGTGACATGCAGTTGTTCCAATTCACTTGACTGGTAGAAACCACAAATAAAAATCAATGTCCACAGTCTGGGAGTTACTCTGCATTGCCTTTCACAATTAATACCACTATCGTCCTCATATATGTGCAACAATCATTCTCTCTCCTGTTTCTGGGAGCAAGGAACTGCTTTAAACATCCTTCGCTGGCTTCAATTTTACTCTGGCAACTCAGGACTTTCTAATATCTCATCCAATTTGGGGAACCTGTCAAATCTGACAGAAGACAACTGTGTAAATAAGTAAACATTTTAAACACAGATCTTCCATTTATTCAGGGAAAATAATAATAATTCCAGCTCTGTTGATGCTAGAGCCATGCAAATTGTTTACATGGTAAAAACTTTATACTGAAATCCAGCAGATTATCCCCAGCTAGGATATGAGCAGGTAGCAGGGGGAAAAAGGGAAATAACATTTGAATTAATTATATTCCCAAAGATTTTCTCCTTTCCCCTTCCTTGCTAGCTTCCTCTATAGAAGGTCAAAGTACAGACCTGATAAAAGCCGGGAGGGGTGTTAAAGGAATCAGAGGCCAGGTAATATATCAGAGGGGGGGGGAGAGGGGTGATGTCAAGATGAAAGTGAGATCTAGTGCTACCCAAAGTTCATCTTCATAGTTCGAAGCCCCACAGCTCCTAGGACATAAATGATTGAGTAAAGCAGAACATCTAAGGAGAAACCCAGTCTTGTTCTCACAAAAGATGCGGGGATGAAGGGAAGTTTTTCATAAGTGGATTTCTTGCAGGATGACACTACTCTGTAGTGTCACCTCCTAACCCCTAAAATTTTACCCTTAGACTGTCCACTGTTGACCTCTCCAGATTCCTAAGAGGTGTGCATAAGTGCACCAGCGTGCCTTTCGTCCCATCCTAATGTCTCTGTTTTTTTAAACTAGCATATGAATATTATTATTTCTAATGTTTTTCCAATCTTTTTACTCATATGCACCAAGACAAATTCCTTGTGTGTCCAATCACACTTGGCCAATAAAAATATTCTATTCTATTCTACTAATATTACTATATCTTCACATACCTCCATCATGTACTAGACAAAACAAACAAATAAGTAAGTAAATAAATCCTGATGCACACAGAAAACGAGTTACCAGTGTGTTTGTGTGTGTGTGTATGTGCTTGTGTGTGAACGCAGGGATCTTTTCCTCTCTTGCACAAAAAAATAAAAATAAAACAAAAAATATCACGCCCCCCTCCTCTTACCTAACTGGGGCGCAACAACCACCGAGGCGCGGAACGACGGTGCAGCCAAACGAGAGGGGTCCGTCGTAGGCTACGCCGATGTCGTCGAGGCGCAAGAGTCTTTTGTGTGTGTGTGTTTTATCGGTACGCTCTTTCAAGCCTCCAGACCAGCCGAACTTTCCTTGCAAAAAAGCTCGCGCGTGGCTTGAAATAGCCCTCTAGACCAGTATTTCCCAACCTTGGCAACTTGAAGAGATCTGGACTTCAACTCCCAGAATTCCCCAGCCAGCATTCGCTGGCTGGGGAATTCTAGGAGTTGAAGTCCAGATCTCTTCAAGATGCCAAGGTTGGGAAGCACTGCTCTAGACCTCCGCGGTGGAGAGAAAAAGAAGCCAGAGGGATGACTCCGTCTTCGTCTCCTCCTCCGGCCCTGGAGGAGACGAAGTCCCTTCTTCCCCTCTTCCTCTTTCTCTCTCTCCCCTCCCCACACGCCCCATTCGCGCTGCGTTCCGCCTTACCTTCCCTCGCTTTACACCGAAAGCCAGTGGAAGTGAAAAAGCCAAACAGCCTCCCACGGAAGCGGAGGGGGAGCCGCGGCGGGGCTCGCTCTCGCGCTCGCCGGACGAGAGGGGCTCGCCAGTCGCCTCGCCGGCTTTTTTGTTTTTTGCTCCCCCCGGGTTAAAAAGCAGAAGTGGCGAAGTCCCACGTCCACGCCTCCTGGCAGACATTCATGACGCTCCCTGACCGACCGGGTCCCATCCGGGCAGAAAGAAGAACTGGAAGCTTCTGGGTTTCCAAGAACAACCTGAGCTTCTCTGGCGCTTCGGGAGGGAGGAGCGACCCCGCCGCCACCTCCCGCGGAGGCCCTGAGGGCTTCGCCCGGCGCTGGTTCCTCCCCTCCGTCGTGGCCTGAGGTGGGTTGGGAGGGAGGGAGGGCCGTGAGGGCGGGCCTGCTGGGGGGCGTGGATGGCGCGGGATTTGTCCTGCGGTGTCAAACGGTGCCATGTTTTTGCTGTTGGGTAGAAAAGTCAGGAAATTCCACAGAGGCCGCCTTCCGAAGGCTGTAGCGCAGGTGTTGCGGAAAGCAATGCGACGGTGCCCACTGGCGGGGGAAAAAAACACACGAATGACAGGAAATTCTATTCTATTCTATTCTAAAAGGAGGAGGCGGAGGAGGGAGAGAGGTAATTTAATCAGAGAATGGAATGCAATGCAATAGAATAGAATAGAATTCTTTATTGGCCAAGTGTGATTGGATACACAGAGAATTTGTCTTTGGTGCATGTGCTCTCAGTGTACATAAAATAAAAGATACATTTGTCAACAATCATGAGGTACAGCACTTAATGATTGTCACAGGGATCAAATAAGCAATCAGGGAACAATCAATATTAATAAAAAATATAAGTAACAAGTTACAGTCATACAATCATAGGAGGGAATGGTGATAGGGATGATGAGAAAAAACTAGTAGAAATAGTGAGCAGACTTAGTAAAAAGTTTGACAGTGTTAAGGGAATTATTTGTTTAGCAGAGTGATGGCATCCGGGGAAAAAACTGTTCTTGTGTCTAGTTGTCTTGGTGTGCAGTGTTCTATAGTGTCATTTTGAGGGTAGGAGTTGAAACAGTTTGTGTCCAGGATGCGAGGAGTCAGTAAATATTTTCACTGCCCTCTTTTTGACTCATGCAGTATACAGGTCCTCAGTGGAAGGCAGGTTGGCAGCAATTGTTTTTTCTGCAGATCACGAGGTAAATAGAATAGAATAGCATTATTTTTATTTATTTTTATTTAATTATTTAATTATTTAATTAATTAATTCCCAAGGGATTCTTTATTGGCCACATAAGGAATTTGTCTTTGGTGCATACATAAAAGAAAAGGTACATTTGTCAAGAATCACGAGGGACAACACTTAATGAAGCTGTATATAAGTCTAAATGCTATAAAAGAAAAAATAATAAAACTCAGTTGCCTTTTTTAAAAGCAACTTTGGGTAACCATGATCTGGATGGCTGAGAACCTCCGGAGACATTTACCTGTCCACACTTATAGTAGAAAAAGACCCAAACCCTCTGCTACCAATCTATATCTATCTTGCCTAATTTGGATACAGGCTCTTCAGTACAACAATAATCAGAATGTGAGTGATTACAGCCCAGGTGGATTACTTTGAATCACAAGAACTGTTTTTCTTGCTACTGTATTCCCTTTCCAGTTAATGTATCTAACTTTGCTTGCAAGATGCCTACTTTACTTTTAATTGAAGTCTTTCCTTCCTTCCTTCCTTCCTTCCTTCTTTCTTTCTTTCTTTCTTTCCTTCCTTCCTTCTTTCTTTTTTTCTTTCTTTCTGCCACCCATCTTAAACAACTCTGGACAGCTTACAACATATTTGCATCTACTAGAAAAGAGTTTGAAGCTCAAAACATCACCAGTGCCCCGTAAGGACCTGTTCATTATATTGAAAGCTGCAACAATGAAATCTTTCCAGACATTGGTACAAAGATACCTCACTTCTGGTTCATTTCCTCCTGCACTGCAAGACTGCACACACATTGCGTACTGCATGGCTGCACTGCACACGCGTGTGCATACACAGTGCTGAAAACAGTTTCTGCGCAGAAGCAAAAACCAGTCAAAAATACCCCTCCCAAAAGCCCCCCCCCAAATGGTGGCTATGGACCGGCACTGACAGAACCGGCTCCATGACATCAGCACTGGTTTACTACTGGTTCTATAAAACTGTTACAACTGGTAGGAACCACCTGTGGTTAATATGAACAAGAGCAGGGAAAATGCATTTCTCTCTGTCTCTCCCTTCCTTCCTGCATCTCCCTTCCTGTGTATGTATGTGTTTGTGTGTGTTTGTAGAAAACTGTGTCATCTCCTGGTTTCCACCCTTCTGCCTTAAGCTATAGATAACCTTCCTTTTCCTCAGCACACTGGTTAGCAAATATTTCATTTAAGCAATCCCTGAAGAGAATACATATGTAAACTATGTCCTGGGCTTTGGACTGATTTAAGCTTGTTGGGTAACTTCAGAGTTAGTTAGGAGGGTCTCAACTACAGTGATACCTTGTCTTACGAACATAATTGGTTCCGGGACGAGGTTATTAAGGTGAAAAGTTTGTAAGACAAAACATTGTTTCCCATAGGAATCAATGTAAAAGCAAATAATGCGTGCAAACCCTTTAGGAAAATCCAAACTTTAAGGCTTTAATAACTTACACCAACCTGGGTCTTGTATAGAGATATGTGGCAAGGACTCTTTCAAAAACATCACTTTGAATTACACAGGAAAACTTAAATTTGCTATAAGTGAAAGTGCCATTACTTCAAAATAGTCAATTTCCAGCCTAAGACAAGTAATTCTGCAAGACATTAACAAGTTTGGGCACACATTTTGTGAGTGTGTCACAGGAAATGATTTTGGCCCAAACTACTAATCAGAAATTAGAAATTATAGCAATCTTCATCCACTGAAATGGTATTTTAAGACTATAATTTGGAAAGGATGGATGCAAAGGCACAAGAGACAAATTAAAGGAACTTGCAGACTCGCACAGAAAGGACTCTGCTCAAAAACATCTTGGAGAGAAGACCTAAAAATGAAGATAGGTTTGGATAACAGGATTTAAAGACACTGTAAGTTACCACCGCTAAATAAATAAAGAGAAATAATTAAGAAATAAAAATAATATCCCACAGCTGAGATAGTTTGAATATAATAATAATAATAATAATAATAATAATAATTTATTAGATTTGTATGCCACCCCTCTCCGAAGACTCGGGGTGGCTCACAACAATAATAAAAACAATGTTACAGTGGAACAAATCTAATAATAAAAGAGAAAAAACATATAAAACCCCACCGTTTAAAACCAAACAACACATACATACCAAACATAAAATATAAAAGCCTGGGGGAGGTGTCTCAGTTCCCCCATGCCTGGCGATATAGGTGGGTCTTGAGTAATTTACGAAAGACAAGGAGGGTGGGGACAGTTCTAAGCTCTGGGGGAGTTGATTCCAGAGGGCCGGGACCGCCACAGATAAGGCTCTTCCCCTGGGGCCCACCAAACAACATTGTTTAGTCGACCGGGACCCAGAGAAGGCCAACTCTCTGGGACCTTATTGGTTGCTGGGATTTGTGCGGTAGCAGGCGGTTCCGGAGGTACTCTGGTCCAATGCCATGTAGGGCTTTAAAGGTCATAACCAACACTTTGAACTGTGACCGGAAACTGATCAGCAGCCAGTGCAGGACACGGAGTGTTCTAGAAACGTGGGCAAATCTGGGAAGCCCCACGATGGCTCTCGCGGCCGCATTCTGCACGATCTGAAGTTTCCGAACACTTTTCAAAGGTAGCCCCATGTAGAGAGCGTTGCAGTAATCGAACCTCGAGGTGATGATATCAAATTACTCATGCAAAATGTTGGGCCAATCATGTATAGAAATGAATAAATATATAACTAACACAAGAACAGATACGGACACAAATATCAGTTGCAAATGTTTGAAAAAACAAACAACAGGTGGCTGGGACAAAGGATTTCAACTCTGCAAAAATGACTTTCTAAGTTCAGAAGAAATTTCCCTCCAAATTCAGTGACCATTGGTGAGAAGAGATATTTTGAATGGTAAAGTATATGTATGTATATACCAGAGGTGGGTTGCTCCTGGTTCGAACTAGATCTCCTGAATTGGTAGCAACCTGCTGCTGAAATCATTGAACTGGATTGGCTGATGCCAGGTCGTGCACACTGCCATCTTTTTTTTAAAAAAAAAAGAGAGAATTTTTTCCTGCATGAAAAGTTTCTTCTGTTTAGCTGCTTGAAAAAGAATTCTCCCACCTGCCCCCAGATTAATACTGACTTTTATTTCTTCACCCGAAGCACAGCTGATCAACTCCTCAGCTGTGTTTCAGGCTGATTTTAGCTAATGTGTATGCACAGAAGCCAAATTGCACGAGGGGATGCGGGTGCGCAAAACATCGCAATGTGAACCGGTGGGGAAGGTAAGTAGAACTCACCCCTGGTATATACCATTAAAACAATTAAACACAAAAACAGGGTACTTCAAATCGCCTTGACTTACAACAGTTCATTTAGTGACTGTTCAAAGTTACAATGTTACTGAAAAATGACTCATTTTTTACACTTCCAATCGTTGTAGCATCCAGTGGGGGGTTGGTACCGGTTCGCCCTGGATCGGGCAAACTGGTAGCGGTGGCAGGGAGAGGCTCCACCCACCTACCCAGACATCTTTGCGCATGCACAGAAACACCCCACACACGCGCACACGCTCCCAATAGCAAACCAGTAGTGAAGATAATTGAAACCCACTACTGGTAGCATCCCCATGGTCAAAATTCAGGCTCTTGGCCACTGGTTCATATTTATGACCGTTGCAGAGTCATTTTTTGTGATCTGACAAGCAAAGGGGAGCCAGATTTACTTAACAACCATGTTACTAATTTAACAACTTAAGTGATTCACTCAACAACTGTGGCAACAAAAGTCGTAAAATGGGACAAAACAAATGTAATAAAAGTCTTACTTAGCAACATAAATATAGGGCTCAATTACTCCTATCCAGCCCTGCATTTTTTTAAATTTGTTTTTTATTTGTAAATATATTCTTATTGTGTAATAATAATAATAATAATAATAATAATAATAATAATAATAATAACAACAATAATAATAATAATAATTTATTAGATTTGTATGCCGCCCCTCTCCAAGGACTATTAATACTAAATACTTTCAATCAATTAACATCATAGCTAAATTTTCCCTAACAAAACCTTATTTTTAATTTGAGCACAGTGCACAAGTATGAACATTTTCTGTGTATTGAAAAATAAGTTATATAGTGGCTATGCTCACTGCTTATAAGTACTGTCTGCAAAATAAATTGCCTGGTGATCAATTTATGATGTGGTAAGCCTAGGAATGACACTAAGAAATTTATTTGTTTATTTATTTATTCGATTTTTATGCTGCCCTTCTCCTTAGACTCAGGGCGGCTTACAACATGTTAGCAATAGCACTTTTTAACAGAGCCAGCATATTGCCCCCACAATCCAGGTCCTCATTTTACCCACCTCGGAAGGATGGAAGGCTGAGTCAACCTTGAGCCGGTGATGAGATTTGAACCGCTGACCTTCAGATCTACAGTCAGCTTCAGTGGCCTGCAGTACTGCATTCTACCTGCTGCGCCACCTCGGCTCTGTCTTCGTTTCATCTCTTATCTACTGTCACCTTGTTGACTGGAAAAGGAAAGTAAAAGACTCCCCATGTCCCTAAGAGCTAACCTTAAGATATGCAGGGACACGTTTGGTGATTATGGGCTGGTACCTGGAGCAGTGTCAAGTCCCAACCAGCTGCGTGAGGAAGGAAACAAAAAATTATTGACATAGCAAGGTGTCCTAATGCTTTACACTGGCATCCTTCTGTCTTGAAAGACCATGGTATCATGCTCTGGGTTCCCTAATGCTAGAGCTATGGTAAATACAGAATTTTAGATTCCTATGTTCCTATCTGTGACCGTTTGGCTGGCTATTCTGAAAGATGGATTTAGCACTCTTGCAGAAGTCAAGTAGATCCAAAACTGGAAATAGACCAAATGATGGATCATCAATGCTTTTTATCTTACAGTTTGTTTCAATGTCCTTCAGTCAGGATTGTTAAATGAAACATAGAAAGGTTTGGTCTAATTAGCAAAATAATTTGTTTTACTGCCTGGAATTTCCTTTTATATTTTTCTTTAATCATAATGCTGCAGAGCTAGACTCTCTGTGTGGTCTGTTCTGTAGTACGTTGCTTAAAGCAGTGATGGCAAACCCTTTTTGGCTCGGGAGTGATATTGTGTGCGTGCGTGCCCACATCCATAATGCAATGCAGTCCGCCACACATACTCACAATCCCCCACACTGCCCCTCTGCACATGTGCACAGGCCTCACTGAAGCCTCCGGACTTCAGTGGCTTCAGGCTTTCCTGAACCCTGGGGAGAGTGAAAATGGACGAAAAGAAAGCTGAAAATCAGCTGACCAGCATGCACATTCATGCTGGAGCTGACAGAGGGCAACACCTTGCGTTCCCTGAAATATGGCTCCGTGTGCCACTTGTGCCATAGGTTTGCCATCACTGGCTTAAAAGTACACATTAAAATTTGGTCATCAATTGGTCGAGTTGTGTTCGGAACTTATTTGTGAAAAAATGTGTCTAGCATGAGATTTCAGAATTCCACAGTCTTGTTTTCATACTGCCAAAGAAGAAATATAGTTAGTTTATCATACTGGTTATTATTCCAGAATGTATCATTTTAACCAATAATGGTTCAAAGTTGTCTTAACCTTGTGTAGGCATTATGTTTAATGTAGTAGCTGACTGTGAAACAAACCATAATAAATTAAATTTATATGGCATTTCACTCCCAGTAATTCTGTGGAGTTTACAAATGGTTGAAGACATTAACAACACAAAGCAACACAAAACAAAACATAGGTTTTCCTTAGGTGGATGAGAACAGTGTTTGGAGAATCTCTATATACATGTATGGATATATATATATGGAGAATACTGTACATCTCATACACACAAATACTCTTGGAGAGCCAGGATTGGTTTGGCCTGTATTGAAATAACCTTGTAGAGCTTTCTTGGATGATTGAAATAATGATTTACTGGATTGCAGAAGAAATAGCCAACTATTAAAATATCATCAAATATTTCAGTCAAAATTAATATTTACAATCTGCCTCTGCCCAGCATCTGCAAACTACTGCCCATTGTTGAAACCTCTATACTTCTTCCAGTTTGCCTTATTAATTTACTTTATTAGTGTACTTCCAATTGTCTGATGATTTAAAATGTAAGAGAATATTTATTTATTTGGCGAAAGTTTAAGAGTATCTACAATTTGAACTATGATTTGATAATTACAGTGGGTAAAATGACAGATTGTAGATTGTATGGATATGTTATCAATTAGGGCCATGCTTATTTAGAGGTTTAACCTCTACCGATTCCATTGAACAATATACCACAGATGTGTAACAACAGTTGTTTCCCATTCCCATTGTTTCTGTTATTCAAGATATCTCTCTGGAAAGTAGGATTTTTTAAAACAACAACAACATCACTTTCAAACAGTGAAAAAAGAAGTAACACAATAGCCCATAGATTTGTTTACTTGGAAACATAGTACTGGATGTGATATACAGCTTAAGGAACTGGTTATAGTATTTATAGTTCAACAATTTCTTTCCCCACAAGAAATCTAGAACTTAGAAAGTTCTGCATAGAATAAAGTAATTTCTATGCCTACTGTTCTATGCCTACCAAGTATAGGAAACAGTTTTCTTGATATGCAAACAGACTTCATTCATTCTTTCGTTTTGAGTTTTGTTGGGAAAACTGATGAGTTACCTCTGCTTATCATTAGCCACCCGTTTCCATTATAAATTAGCATATTTATCAGAATGGCATTGTTGGCCATCAACAGAACTTCTTGGACTACTAAAACCAATAATGATGAATTATATGTTTATTATTCTATATAAGGTGTTGTTGGATCTCAAGCTACAAGCTATTAGTGGCTTCTTTCTTTTGATGTCACAAAGCCTCCATGCAATATTATGGTGCCTCTTCTCCTCTCCAATCTTATACTGGATCTTGAAGCACTCTTTATAATCCCCATTTGCATTTCTTCTCCTTTCTAGTCTACAGAAGCATATGCAGAACCAATAGATATGTTATATTCTCTGGACATTCAATAAAAGTTGTAGATAATTATTTAGTATGTGCTGTCATTATTGAAAGTCTTAAGTGCAGGAAATTTAAAAAAACCCAAAGTAGATAAGATTATTATATAAACTTAATAACTTAATATAAGCTATCACCCTGAAACATCTGCAGTACTAAAAAGAAATTGTTTTTTCTCTTATCATCATGTTCCACATATCTGTAGGAGTGACGGTGCAAAATCTGGCTGGCAGGCAGATTTGAGTTTTAACACCTTTTTTATTTTAGAAAGTAATAACTAGATATCCAGGAGTACATGTAGTCTCTAGGTAAATCCACCAGCAGCTATGATTCATTCTCTGCTGCCTACACATATTTTTCTTTCACTTGCTACATAAATCCATGGGATTAAATTTTTAATAGTAAGTGAAGTTTTCTGTAGTTCATTATTTTTTTCTTTTCTTCATCACTTGGTAAGGAAGGTGTACAACAACTTTCACTTGCTAACCTATTCTAAGTGAGCAAATCCAACATATACAGTACAGTGATACCTCTACTTAAGAACTTAATTCCTCCTGTGACCAGGTTCTTAAGTAGAAAAGTTTGCAAGTAGAAGCAATTTTCCCCATAGGGATCAATGTAAAATCAAATAATGTGTGCAAACCCATTAGGAAAGAAATAAAAGCTCAGAATTTGGGTGGGAGGAGGAGGAGGAAGAAGAGGAGAAGGACAGTTGCTGCCGAAAGAAGAAGGTAAGGTGAGGGGAATCAAATAAATCCCAAACTTTAAGGCTTAAAAAAAAAAGAGGGACTCTGAGGCGGCGAGGAGGAGCATGCACCTCCCCTACACCCGGTGAGAGGCTGCCTCCCATATACTGTGCCAGAGAGAGAAACTCAGGAGGGCGAGGGGGAGGGGAAGCCTCCCACTACTTTGACCGAAAGGCAGCTGCAGCTACCTGCTTCCTCTTCCTTCCTGCTGAAGGGCTCTCCTCTCTCTCTCTCTCTCATTTTGTAGCCAGTGCCTTTCCTTTACCATGGTAACTCTTCGGTTTTGCTGCAGCCGAGTTGATCCGCCTGGGGCAAAGCGCCCCCTTTTGCCTTTCCACACCCAGACGCTGGGAGGCAGCACGAGGGAGTCACCCCAGCGAAATGGTTTATTCCCCCTCCAAGTGCCCAGAGAAAGGAAAATGCTTTGTTCGCTTTGGATTGCCAAAGCTTCCTTAAGCACCACCGAAAGGCTCCTCTGGCAGCCCAGAAAAGCCCAAGATGGCTGAGATTAAAGGGAGAATGGCAGGAAACTGGCCGGGCCTTCGTGCCACTCTCAAATTTCCTGGGAAAATTTTCCGGGCTTGGTTTCTTAAGTAGAAAGTGGTTCTTAAGAAGAGGCAAAAAAAATCTTGAACACCCGGTTTTTACCTAGAAAAGTTCTTAAGTAGAGACATACTTAAGTAGAGGTACCACTGTATATTGTATTTGCCAAATTCAGAGGTTATACTAGCAAAATATCTGTATACAAATTTTGCATCTATTGACTAAGCATTTGATGAAAATGGTCATAAAACCTTTTCCCAGACTTAAAAGCCAATCTATGTTGGTATCATATATACCAGTGATGGGGAACCTATGGCACTCATGCCACAGGTGGCATGCAGAGCCATATATGAGGGCACTTGAGGTGTTGCCTGCCCTATGTCAGCTCCAACACACATGCAAGCACTGGCCAGCTGATTTTCAGCCTTCTTTTTGGCCACTTTCACTTTTCCCAGGTTTCAGAAAATTTATCATTTCCTGCCACTATTTTATATCATACACATGGATCATTATCCAGAATTGTATGCTTATTCACTCATCAGATCTACTGAAGGTTCTGTTTGGGTTTTCCAGACAGTAGAATCTGAATCAAACTTTTATTGTAAAAGAGTTCTAGTTTTCATGAACACAAAGCAGTAGTTACTTAACATGTTTTGGAAACACAGCCAGAGGAAAAGTACAGTTCAACAGCTGATAATATTCAACCATTCAGATTGCTGCTTTATAATCTTGCACAGGTGAAAGAACATTGATACAGGAAAGAAGATTGATACCACAAATAAAAGTGATTAACTTTCTTTTTCTACATCTTACTCATAATAAGCATTTTAATTACACGCAAAATGGGATTCAAGAATTTGACTTTCATTAGACATTGAATTATTAAATTACTTTATGCATTAACAGATTTTAAAATAAATGTGCTATATTGTTTGAAATCTTTTCAAACAATTATTTCAAAACGATATAGATTACATTAGGAAAAATAATTCATGTCACAGAAATTACTTAACAATTATTGAATGCTTTTAAATAATTATTTCTTTGATTTTTTTCACAGCATTCATTAACAACTTAGTTCAAAGTTATTGATGTGTGACTGATCTAAAATACATGTACACACATATCCATCCATCCATCCATCCATCCATCCATCCATCCATCCAGAAGAAGAACTCACAGCAACTTAATGAAAAGGTTTTTTTTGTCAGGACAAGGAGTCTGCTTTCTGGTTTGTGAAATCCTAGGTCAGAACACTCATTAAAATCAGGTTCCACCTCGAGAATATAAAGAAGAAAAAACCCCACTACAGTATGTGTCAGATGCTAAAGTGAGGCCTCTCCATCTCTTGAGTTCTCTCCATGGTTGTTTGAATATAGAGCATTGTACTTCATGTCTACCTCCTCCACATTCTCATTAACGAGTCTGAGGACAGGAAGTGTCACTTTCCAAAGGTGATTGATGTTTCCATTCAAAATGTAGGAAAGAAATTTCCTAATCATTAGTTTTCCACTAATAAATAGTCTGCCAAACATCATTCCTGGACTAATGAACTAGCTGTGGAAATTAATGTTGGATAGCATTTGACTTAAAATGAAATAATTCAATGACTGCACAATAGCAAGTTGCATAGTGCAAGATTAGCTAGTTCTCCATCTTGATACTCCTTTGTGTAAGGAAGGCATAAGAAATAATTTAGCTAATTTAAACTAATTTATCTCTTCAGCACCAGGTAGATAACACTATATAAAACGGCAGAGATTGAGAAGATAATTCCAATGGAATTTTGTCATCTTTCCAATAATGGGCATAAACAATTCTTGCTGCCATAACAATATGCAATGATAGATATAAAAACATAAACTTTTATTCTGGGTGAATATTGATCAGAATTTCCTGATTATATGTGCTGTGGAACAGTGCAACTGGCTGACTCTTGAAATTTGGGTATTAATTCGCTAGAGTTCTTCAGACACTTATGGTCATCAGGTTGAGATGCTATAGTGGATCATACATTGACCAACGACTGAAATAGATAACTGATTTAGAATGATCCAATCAGTGATTTATGAACATACTGTGTATACTTATTTATTCACAAGTAAACCTGTGTAGGACTAAACTGAACATATAGCTAAACTGTTAATTAAACTGTTAACATCTGCCTTTAAATAATGTAATCATAATTTGAGGAAATGTCTAAAAAAATTATTAATGAAGAGGATGTATAAGAATACAGTACTGTATTTGGAAATGCTGCCATCTTCTGGCAATTTAGTAAAGATTCTGATCGAGTACTCTTGAATTTTAATCCATCTGATATTCTTGAGAAATTTGAGGATTTAATATAATTTCCAAATCCAATGAGCTATTGATTCAGGACAATAAAAATAGCAATCAGCAACAGCAACAGATTTGGGGAGGCGAACACTGTATATCTGGAAATACTTTCACAACATGGAAACAGTAATCAATTTTAATATCAGAAGATTAATCTCTCTAATTCTCCCTCCCATTTTCAACTTCCAATGTCAACCTTCTCAATCTTATTAAAGATGAAACTCAATGCACAGAAAGGTTGAATGTACACTTGCATGGACATACTATTACTATTATTATTATTATTATTATTATTATTATTATTATTATTATAGTTGAAAGGGACCTTACAGGTCATCAAGTTCAACCCCCTGCCTGAGCAGGAAATCCTACAGCACCCTAGCCAAATGGCAGTCCAATCTCCTCTTGAAAATGTCCAAAGTTGGGGAGTCCACAACCTCCGCTGGCAGGCCGTTCCACTGGTTGATCGCTCTCACTGTCAGGAAATTCTTTCTTATCTCCAGGTTGAATCTTTCCTTGGTCAGTTTCCAAACGTTGTTCCTTGTCTGGCCCTCTGGTGCCCTGGAAAACAGTGTGTCCCCCTCCTCTCTGTGGCAATCCCTTAAGTATCTGTATACAGCTATCATGTCCCCCCTAGCCCTTCTTTCTACTAGACTATCCATGCCTAGTTCCAGCAACCTTTCCTCATATGACCTGGTCTCTAGTCCCCTTATCATTTTAGTTGCTCTTTTCTGCACCCTCTCTAGAGTCTCTATATCTTTTTTGAAGTGTGGTGACCTGTAGGTTTTTGGGTATTTTTGGATGATATGCAAGTGTTTGCTATTGCGTTTTTAAAACCTGTTTTTCCACATCTCAATTTACACTACAGTCTTGACTTCCCATCTAAAGACTAACTAGGGCTAATCCCCTTGTATGCCACCCCTCTCCGAGGAGTTTGGTTTTGGTTTTTTATGTTTTTATTTTACTCCTAAGGTAATTGCAAGTGCATGAAAATAACAGGGCGAGAACTAGAAAGGTTATTTATTTTTTAGATAATCTATCTCTGTTCTTCAAAGCTTAAAGTAGAGTATTTAGGATTCTTTCCCAAACTGA
Source organism: Erythrolamprus reginae (assembly GCF_031021105.1). NCBI lineage: Eukaryota > Metazoa > Chordata > Lepidosauria > Squamata > Dipsadidae > Erythrolamprus > Erythrolamprus reginae. The sequence goes on along the minus strand of NC_091952.1, from coordinate 58,740,660 downwards.
CTTGTATAACAGCAGCCCAGCAAGATACACATCTGTTGCTCAAAGTCACATTGTTTGAGTTGGGTGGCCTTAAATCAAATGATGGATTTAATCAATCAATCAATCAATCAATTAATTAATTAACTAATTAAAAAGCCCCAATTTTCTTCTTTGGCTGAATAAAATTGGAAGCTTGATCTCCCCAATCTTAATTAACCATAAACCAATATATTTTAATTGTCTCTTCATTCTATGTGTTTTAAAGCTCAGTTCAAGGGTAGTAGAGAATGTGTCTGAGACTTTAGGAAAACATTGCTGATCAGAGTAGACAATTTAGTAAATAATAATGCAATGGAATAGAACCAGAACCAGAAACTAATTCTGACCTAATAGAGGTGCATATTTTTTCTAATCAATCATATAGAAAGACCATATGAATGTCAGCTTCTGTACTTCAAATTGCCTAAGCATCAGTTAACTTGACTGTCTCCTGATGGTGTGAAACAATTAACTGCCAAGTAATCAGGCAATTAGATGGTGTGATTAGAAGCAGCAGGAACTTGCTGTAACAATTGCAGTTGAAATAATCCAAGTGGATGTGAATCCAGAAAGATGGGTAACACCTAAACAACCTTTTCTGGCAGAAATGTTATGAGCAAAATGATAAAGAAATCCTAGGAAGATTCTCAGGGAGTGAAAAAAGCAATGTTTTTGGTTGGATTTTTCCCTGGGGGAGGGAAGCAGTGGGGTGGGGGGCAAAGTCTTATGGATACAAAATAGTTCCATGGTCTAAGAAAGTAGAAAGTGAAGCCTGATAGAGGCTTCAATTCAATCTTACATTTTCCTTCACTTTTTGCTAATCTTTACACAAGGAAAAACCTGGAAAAAAATGACCATATAGAAAGCAAGGGACATCCCCTAAAGACATCCCCTGTTCCTAAATGAAAGAATGATAGCTGACAGCTGGTAGCATTCTGGTGACAAGTTGGTGCACACGGTTCATATCCCTCCTTTCTAGTAATAAAAGGAAGGAGGCAAGTGAGAACAGCATGGACCCAAAAAAGGGCAAGGATTTTCTGCAGGAGAAAATCTATGGTAACAGAGATTTCACAAGAGATGGAGGGAAAAATAGGAATCTGTTAGAGCTTCAGTAAAATCTTATTTGTATCAAAATGACTGCCTGGTGGCTTTGGGTTCATGTAGTAATGTTGGCAACAATTCAGAAATAGTTTACCATAGTCTTCTAACACAGTGTTTTTCAACCAGTGTGCCGCGGCACACTGTGCTGTGAGACATGGTCAGGTGTGCCGCAAAGCTCAGAGAGAGAAAGAAAACAAGAGAGAGAGAAAGAAAGAAAGAAAGAAAGAGAAAGAAAGAGAAAGAGAGAGAGAGAGAAAGCAAGAGAGAAAGAAAACAAGAGAGAGAGAAAGAAAGAAAGAGATAGAGAGAGAGAGAGAGAGAAAGAAAGCATGAGAGAGAAAGAGAGAAAGAAAGAGAGAAAGAAAGCAAGAGAGAAAAAGAGAACAAGAGAGAAAGAAAGAAAGCAAGAGAGAGAGCAAGAGAGAGAAAGAAAAAAAGAGAGAGAGAAAGAGAGGGAGGGAAGGTGGGAGAGAGAAAGACATAGAGATAGGTAGGGAGAAAGAGAGCAAAAAAGAGAGGAAGGAAGGAAGAGAAAGAAAGAGGGATGGAGAGAGAGATAAAAAAGAAGAAGGGAGAGAAAGAGGGAGGGAGAGAGAAATAGAGCGAAAGGGAGGAAGAAAGAGAGAAAAAAAATTGTCCAAACTTTTTTTAGCCCCACCCCTCAATGTGCCCCAGGGTTTTGTAAATGTAAAAATGTGCCATGGCTCAAAAAAGGTTGAAAATCACTGTTCTAACACATCTTTCAATTTTCCAGTTGGGGGATTTCCTGATAGCTTCCCATGCAAATACTTAGCTAGCTGACTCTGTTTTTTAATTTAATTTATTTTATTTTATTTATTTTTTATTTTATTTTATTTTATTATTTAGTGTAGTGAAGATTGGACTTAATTGCGTAGACATCAGAGAGTTGTTGTTAATGGTGAGTATTCTGAGCAGAGACTGGTTACAAGCGGTGTGCCACAAGGGTCTGTTCTGGGTCCTATTCTTTTTAATATGTTTGTGAGTGAGATAGGGGAAGGTTTGGTAGGGAAGGTTTGCCTATTTGCCGATGACTCTAAAGTGTGCAATAGGGTTGATATTCCTGGAGGCATCTGTAATATGGTAAATGATTTAGCTTTACTAGATAAATGGTTTTCCTGAGAACTAGGAAGGGTACTTTCTGAGATAGTTTTAAAATTTACATTCCTGCTCTAACATAGTATTTTCTTGGATGAGGCTCTTGCTTAATGTTGTTCCTTCTACAGCAGTGTTTCCCAACCTTGGCAACTTGAAAATATTTGGACTTCAACTCCCAGAATTCCCCACCAGTAAATGTTGGCTGGAGAATTCTGGGAGTTGAAGTCCAGATATCTTCAAGTTGCCAAGGTTGGGAAACACTGTTCTACAGTACCTATTACATCAGGTGATTTAAGTGCTTCTACCTAGCTGGCCACCTTCAAGTTGCCAAGGTGTTTCCCAACCTTGGCAACTTGAAGATATTTGGACTTCAACTCCCAGAATTCCCCAGCCAGCAAATGTTGGCTGGAGAATTCTGGGAGTTGAAGTCCAAATATCTTCAAGTTGCCAAGGTTGGGAAACACTGCTGGTGACATATATGTAAGTAAAAAAAAATCACAGAAACTCCGGTCTTCCTTAAGCCAGCGATGGGTTCTAACTTACCTCGCTCCCGGTTTGCTTACTCCCATGCTGCATGGCGCATGCATGCTCAGTGGCAAAAAATCCAAAAACATTATTTCCCAAAAGCCGAAAACAAGATGGCGGTGCCATCTTGTTTTCTTGTTTGACTTCTGCACATGCTCAGAAGAAAAAAAAAAAATCCAAAAAAAGATGGTAGCACCCACGGACCGGCACCAGCTGAACTAGTTCTGTGATGTCATCATGATGTCACCAGTGGGTCGCTACCAGTTCAGGTAAACTGGTCTGAACTGGGAAGAACCCACCTCTGCCTTAAGTGTTTTTAACTGAGATAAATACTGTTGCAACCTTTACAGACCCAGGTTTTAAACATGTAATAACATTTGAATGATTTCAGATGACTGCTGCATGTGAATGGGTGAGAGGAACCCCCCCCCCAAATCTTATATAAATAAAATGGAAGGGCCCTAGCTAATAATTTTTACTTTTGGATTTGCAACACAATCATTTTGTACTGATAAAAATGTGATGGGGTTTTTTTTTGTTTTTTGTTTAAAAAAGACTGGAGGATTTGCTTGGAAGTTTTAAAATATTTTTCAGTCTCCAAAGAAGTGCCTGGCACTGCCATGGCCAGCGAGGATAACATTTAAGTCCATTCTTGAGAGTGTGAGGTATTGGGGATGAACTGTGCTTTGTTAAATTTCCGAAAGCATTGTAAAGGCCTAACAGACTAATTTCACACTTTAGAATAGAATAGAATAGAATACAATAGGATCTTATTGGCCAAGTGTGATTGGACACACAAATTCACAACGAGAAGACAAGATTACAAAAGATAGAAAGACCAGAAGTAAACATAAATTTTTGGCTAATACTAATTCAGTAGGGAGTTTTTATTTGCCTTAATAAATAGCAGCATGAAAGGTGGTATAATGCTGTGAAAAGCAGCAAGTCCAGGAAATTTAAACTCTGGCACCATAATCAGTGTTTCCCAACCTTGGCAACTTGAAGATATCTGGACTTCAACTCCCAGAATTCCCCAGCCAGCATTCGCTGGCTGGGGAATTCTGGGAGTTGAAGTCCAAATATCTTCAAGTTGCCAAGGTTGGGAAACACTGCCATACATTTCTGATACCATTTCTTAGCATAGCCACTTGAGGGCAATCTTGATACACTTACATATATCTATAGCCCTACTACATACATGCATACATATTCCCAAGCAGTAAGTTATCCTTTTACATTCTCCTCTTCACATCATCTGGAGCAGGACAGTGCCATGGGAATAAGGGGGAAGAGAGGCAAGGAATGACACGTGCAATCTTACATATTAGCTTGGCGGCTGGAAAACTGAGCCAATGAGGGCACAACTGGCTGGTCCATCCCCCCTCCTCAAAATGTTAAATAACAGCTTTGAATTCCCCCTTCATTGCTCAGATAGAAACTAAGATGCCCAGTGTGAATGGAATGGAGGACTGCTGCCAGGCACATGGCATAGGCTTTGACTCTGACAGGGAGACCCAGCTAAGAGGTAGGTTGCTTCTTCCCTAAGCCAAAATCAGGAAATACCCTATGCAACAATTTTCAATTTCCAAGCTTGGTTCCTTCTTTAAATAATTTTTCCAGTTCCTTCATTCCATAACAATATTCCACAGAATCTGCCTTTCTTCTTGTCTTCATTATTCAGTGAAAGAAGGCATAGAGGTTGATTGGATGCCTCCAAGCTTCATGGCAGAAAGGAACGGAGTGGATTTCTCTTGTAGAGATGATAGTTTGAAGAAAAAATAGGTCAGCATAACATAATGAGTTTAACTGACTATTGTGCAGCATGCAATAAAAATTATAGGGATGCGCGGGCATTTTAATATGGGACAATGTTCTGGATGACTGCTTAGCAGGAAAAATCTGCAGAGAAATTGAGACATAGGAATATGCAACTGCTTCAAATACCACAAAATGAAATTTGTTATGGTGTGTGTGTGTGTGTGTGTGTGTGTGAGAGAGAGAGAGAGACAGACAGACGTAAAGAGAGACAGGTGAAATGTTCTGTTCTACTGGTAATTTCTTATTGCAATTCTGGGGACTATAACAAAATACATTTTTCTTTTCAGCATAAAATACATAACTTTACAGTGGAGAAGGAGTGTTACTATAAGAGAGTGCATATGCCAATTCTTTGAAATTATAAAAATCCAGGCAAAGGGCAAAGTGATTTATTAACAGTGTAATAAATGAAGCACTGAGGCCTGGAAGAAATTGTTGATAATTTCTATTACCATATCCTGTTTACACAGGAAGATTGTTCTTGTCATATATTAAAAAAGTAATATTGCTGTCCCTCTGGATCCTGCTTCTCTGTTAGATGAAGACACTTTGCTAAATGAAGTTATTCTTTATACAATTATACAGTGATTGTGCAATTTATTCAGAGAAAAATTATGCTTCCCAAGAGCAAAAAAAAAAAAGAGCATTCAATTCGTACACATGATTTGTAAAACACACACACCACAATTTGAGATGTGTTTTTAATTTAATCTGCCCTTTGTCTCAGCTCAGGATTTCAGCAGTACCATGTGACAAGATGATTTTCCTACTAAAGAGATTATGGTAGTTTGACATTTGATGAAGGTGTTATGCTGGCGAGGTAGGGAATTCTTTGAAACAGTCTTTGAGTCAGTTATATAAAATGGTGTTTGTATATGGAAATTCTTGCACAAACTAATTGGAAGAGAATGAAAGTCAATGAGTGAACATGCAAACCAGCATAATTAGGCAAAGGTCTAAAATTGAACTCTCAACTCTTGCTTTAGATATTCACCTACTTAATTCAGTGCAGCTGTTTTCAGACTAGATATGCAAAGAATTATCCCACATGAATAACTAAAGTGCATATGTGCACATGGACATATGCAGATAGGCAGACACACAGTTATATTCAAATATGCAAGTATCTCCTGGAATGCAATGGCAGTTAGAAATTATCCATACTTGGATATTCATTTCAATGCACTTTTTATGTATGTGTATGTGTATGTATGCATTCATCCACATGTTCTACTTGCTGAACAACATTAAGTACAAAAAAGCATGAAAATTAATAAGTGTCTAAATCCTAATAGTTTAGTTGTTCTCAACCTATCCCTGGTTCCAGGGATGGTTCTAAAACCCATCACTACTGGTTCGCGTGCACACATGTGCAGAAGCGTCCAGGGTGGATGGGCGGAGCCTTATGCTGCCACTACTGATTTGTAGAATCATACCATACTGGTAACAACCCTCCACTGCCTGGTTCTCTATGAAGGCAGCACCCACCTTATTTTTTCCACTCTGCTTCAAAAATGGAGTTTTTCTACACCTGCTGGAGCAATCCATTGAAAGTGGTCATTCATTCAAAAGAGACTTTCTCGTCCTGCTCCTATTGGTCAACAGAGGAAGCCCTGGGCTTGCCTCTTTTTGGATCCTTGACTTTGGCTTTAAGGATCAATCTCCTTGAATAGGGGTTCTTCCCCTTCTTTTGCCACTTCTGGGTGGAAAGTAGGGCTTTCAATTCTCTAGGTCAGGGGCTGACAACCTTAAACACTCAAAGAGCTACAAAGGTCCTAAATGGAAGATCCCTCTTCAATTCTGGAGCCAACCGGAAGTCCGGTTCCCACATCATAAAATTTCCTCCTAGCACGGCATTCTTTTTCCTCTGCCGACCAGATGTTTGGTTTCCCCACCATAGAGTCTCCTTCTAGTGCAGCGTCCTTTTTTCTTTACCTGCCCTAATCAAAGGCCCTATCAATTGTGGAGCTGACTGATGACAGGAAGCCGCTGAAGAGGGATGAATGAGCCACAGGTGGCTCCAGAGCCACAGGTTGCTGATCCCTGCTCTAGGTAACCCAAAGACCCTCTTTCTCCCAGGAAAGGGAGTGTGGGGACGGATGAAGAACAAGCCTTCTCAGAGAGTCAGCAACTGTTCTGACCCAGCTGCTGGACCAAGGAACACAGCACAAACAGCATCCGAACAAATCTTGTTTTAATATTTATAAACAACTAATTATTTGCTTTAGCAGTTGTCCTAAAGTCAATGAAATAATAAAGCAGTCTTTTGGGAGTAAACAGCTGTTAATTAACCTTCTTAACAGCTCGCAATGGTCCAAGCAAAAAGAATCAACAGTCCAATGAAGAATCTGTCTGATAACAACACACTATCTTACTATTGATGGCAGAATGCCTAAGAGCAATTTGCAGGAAACTGGACATCTTCCAAACTATCATAATGGTATATACAGTCATCTCCCCTTAAGCTCTCTGGGCAGAGAAATACACACATTATATTATGTCATGTCATCTCCCCCATATATAGAGGCCTAAATGATTTATTGGAGAGATTACTCTATTTTTATATAGTATACAGTGGAACCCCGACATAAGAGCTGCTCTACTTAAGAGCAACTCGAGATAAGAGCTGGGAGGGGAGAGATATTTTTGTTCTACTTACAAGCCCAAATTCGAGATACAAGCGCCAAGGAGCTGTCTCCTGAAGCCAAACGCTAACTTCCGCGTTCGGCTTCAGGAGACAGCTGCCAAGCGGCGCGCGTGTTTTAAAAGGTTGCAGCCGGCCTGGGGGGCTCGGGGGGGTGCTTGCAGCTTTCTTTCTTGCTCTTTTTCTTTCTCTCTTTTACCTTCCCTTCCTCTATTTCTTCTTTTCTTTCTCCTTCCCACCTTCTTCCCTCCCTCCCTCCCTTCACTCATTCCTCTCTTACTCTCCCCTTTCATAAGTTTCCTTGCTTCCTTCCTCTGTTCCTGTCCCTTCCCCCTTTCTTTCTTTCTTTCTTTCTTTCTTTCTTGCTCTTTTTCTTTCTCTCTTTTACCTTCCCTTCCTCTATTTCTTCTTTTCTTTCTCCTTCCCACCTTCTTCCCTCCCTCCCTTCACTCATTCCTCTCTTACTCTCCCCTTTCATAAGTTTCCTTGCTTCCTTCCTCTGTTCCTGTCCCTTCCCTCTTTCCTTCCTTCCTTCCCACCCTCCGTCCATTCATTCACCCATTCCTCTCTTGATCGCTTAAAGCCGGTCCCTGGTGCAAAAAGGGTTGGGGACCTCTGTCCTACAGGATTGGGTGGCAGAGAAGTTGAACATATGTAAATTTAAAAGTTTAAGAAAGTTTACAAGTTAAGTGAAAGAAACTTCATTATTCATTTATATGTACATGTACATTTCTTCATTAAAAACATGTCTTTCTGCATAATTTAGACTAACTTTGTGAGTTTTTTGAGGGCTGGAACCAATTAAAATTATTTACATTAATTCCTATGGGGAAAAGTCGTTCGAGATAAGAGCTGCTCGACTTAAGAGCCCAGGTCCGGAACGAATTAAACTCGTATCTCGAGGTACCACTGTATATCTTGAATGATGTTTTCAGCTACATTGACCAAAAGGATGCGTAATAGATTTCATCCTTTTTGAAAGTTCCTATATATCACATAATACAACATCTGTAACTCTCTGTTTTGATAAGTTAAAAGAAAATGGACTGTATAGCATTCTGAGATTCTATATATCCTTTCCTGCCAACTGCAGAAGGTTTTAAGCACTTGGACTTAAATAGCACTTAAAGCTAATACGCTGTATATATGGTAGCAATAGCAATAGCACTTATAGGCTTTTATACCACTTCTCAGTGCATTACAACCCTCTCAAAGCAGTTTACAGAATCAGCATATTGCCCCCAACAATCTGGGTCCTCATTTTGCCCACCTCTGAAGGATGGAAGGCTGAGTCAACATTGAGTCACTCAGAATCAAACTCGTGGAGCGAGCAGTGAATTACCCTGCATTCTAACCAATGCACCACCACAGCTCTGTATTATGTGAATTCAATTTCTGGTAGAAGGTTTGAACCCCACATAATAACTACCAATGTCCGAGGAGCCTCAACAAGAACCAAACAAGCATATAATATCTTGTGCACTAGACAATGGACAATGTAATAGGAAATTCAAGTTACCCCTTAGAGAATAGGAACTGAACAACTAGACATCAGTTGGTTAGAGATATCTGCTGCCTATTATCTTCTTCATAATAGAATATAATTCTATTTGAATTAAAACTAATATAAATCAAGAGTCATTTTTTTCAAAGGAGGAGGATTGGCATGTTTCCATGTTAAACAATAAGTAAGCAAGCTATCATGAACAATTATAACTTCTGGTAAATTATATCTTTAACTACGCAGATTCTGTCAAACGTTTAATACAGATGTTTAATTATAAGCACACTTTAAGATATGACCACGGAGAGGGGAGGCATACAAATTTAATAAACAAACAAACAAACAAACAAACAAATATGCTGATTTCGGACAGCAATCCATTTATATCCCAATATAACTTGAGTTGATATGAATACATTGATAAGCTGCAAATTACCAATTAAATTAAATGTGTGTGTGTATGTGTGTGTGTTTTTCTGTCGGATCACCCTGGTATATTGAAAGAGCGTCACTCAGCCTTCCGCTCCTTCAATATAGCAGGATGATCCGACAGAAAAAAACATATAGCCCCTCCCTGGTACAAAGCTGAAGGGATCAGATCCTGTGGCCTAAAGGTTAATTCTCTGCCTTACAAGGCAGAAGCTATAGGATCAAATCCCAGTAAGGATATGGCTAGCTGATGAGGCCAGAACAAGGCCGAGATAGTGGTATGCTAGTCTCCCTTAATTTTAAAAAATTCAGCAAAAACATGTCACACATACACACACACAAACAAACACACACACATCTTTTTTTCTTCTTAATAATACTAAATATTATTTCAAATTTTGTACAGACCTTAAAGCAGTCCATAATTTTAAAGTTTAATTTTAATGCCAAATTCACTTCTCGAATAAATATTCAGGAATACGATTTGCAGTCAACTACCTAAAGTTAGGGATGGAAAAATCCTTTACATAGTACAGCATTCCCTCGATTTTCGCGGGTTCGAACTTCGCAGATAGCCTATACCACGGTTTTTCAAAAAATATTGATTAAAAAATAGTTTGTGGTTTTTTTTCTATACTACAGTTTTTCCCACCCGATGATGTCATATGTCATCGCCAAACTAATAATTTTTGCAAATAAATAAAAAAATAATTATTGTTAATAAATAAATTTGTTTATAAATATCAGGATCACTAAGTGTCTTATTCAATGGTGAGTACCAGTAATAATGGTGAGTAAATGGTTGTTAAGGGAATGGTAAATGGTAATTTGGGGGTTTAAAGTGTTAAGGGAAGGCTTGTGATACTGTCCATAGCCAAAAATGGTGTACAGTGATCCCCCGCTCGTTGCGAGGGTTCCGTTCCAGGACCCCCCACAACGAGCGGGTTTTCGCGAAGTAGCGCTGCGGAAGTAAAAACACCATCTGCGCATGTGCAGATGGTGTTTTAAACTTCCGCAGCGCTAGCGAGGAGCCGAAGATTGGGGGGCGGCGCGGCTCTTTTAAAACATCGCCGCCGACATGGAGGGCTCGCTAGCACCCCCCCGAACCCCCAACCCGGGTTTGGGGGGGTGCTAGCAAGCCCCCCATGTCGGCGGCGATGTTTTAAAAGAGCCGCGCCACCCCCAATCTTCGGCTCCTCAGCGGCGAGCGAGCGAGCGAAGCCAAGCCGGCAGCAATGTCGCCGCCGCTGCAGCCAACGCGCGCTACGATCTTCCGGGCCAGCCAGGCTCAGTCACGGAAGGCAGCCGCTTGGCCCGGGATGCTGGGCCGAGAGGAGCCGGGCTTGATCCGCTGAGCCTGGCTGGCCCGGAAGATCGTAGCGCGCGTTGGCTGCAGCGGCGGCGACATTGCTGCCGGCTTGGCTTCGCTCGCTCGCCGCGCCGCCCCCACAATCTTCGGCTCCTCAGCGGCGAGCGAGCGAAGCCAAGCCGGCAGCAATGTCGCCGCCGCTGCAGCCAACGCGCGCTACGATCTTCCGGGCCAGCCAGGCTCAGCGGATCAAGCCCGGCTCCTCTCGGCCCAGCATCCCGGGCCAAGCGGCTGCCTTCCGTGACTGAGCCTGGCTGGCCCGGAAGATCGTAGCGCGCGTTGGCTGCAGCGGCGGCGACATTGCTGCTGGCTTGGCTTCGCTCGCCGCTGCAGCCAACGCGCGCTACGATCTTCCGGGCCAGCCAGGCTCAGTCACGGAAGGCAGCTGCTTGGCCCGGGATGCTGGGCCGAAAGGAGCTGGGCTTGAAGATCTCAGCGCGCGTTGGCTGCGGTGGCGAGGGCTTGCGATGGAGGGTGGAGGAAGCGGCCATGGGAGGGCGAGCTGCCTCAGGGAGGAGGATCGGGCGGGACCAGGTGGGGGCTGGAATTTCTCCGCCAGGGCGAAGGGCGGGCGAGCGGCGAAGGGCGGGCGAGCGGGTGCTGGGGAGGGCTTCTCGCCCTCCCGCCAGCAAGAGGGGGAGCGAACGGCGTGGGCAGGCGAAGGGCGGGCGAGCGGCAGCGAGGAGTTTGCGTGGGCGGTGGGGAAACTCCTCGCTGATGCCAGCAAGAGGGGGAAGACCCAGGGAAGCCGCCCAGCAGCTGATCTCCCGGTTGCCATCTACGCATGCGTGCCCATAGAAAAAAAAGGGCACGCATGCGTAGATGGTATTTTGACTTCCGGGTTGAAAAATCGCAAATTACCCTGTTCGCAATGGTCGGGGAGAAAGAAACTGTTGGAAACATTCACAGACGTTTGTGTACAGTTTATGGAGAATCTGCAGTCGACAGAAGTACGGCTAGTCACTGGGCACAGAGGGTGAGGCCATTAGAGGTGATTCGCGCAGTGCAGAAATGGCTTCATGACCAGAACAAGGAGTGGTACCGACAGGGTATACACGCCCTTGTGTCTTGCTGGAGGAAGACCATAGACCGGGATGGAGATTACGTGGAAAAATAGGGAGTGTAGAAGAAACATCATTCTTTCTTGTGTGTAAGTTTCATTGTGTTCAATAAATAATTGTTGAAGAAAAAAAATGTGGTACAATACTTTCTCAGTGACCCTCGTATTTTCTTGGGGGTTTTTTTGTCATCACTTGCTGCTCACATTTTGCCCTACAGCCATGTAGTTCTCGGCCACTGATTCAATTTTTTTTACTACTGGTTCTGTGGGGTGTGGCTTGGTGGGCTTAGTGTGGCTTGGTGGGTGTGGCCTGGTGGGTGTTCTGGTTTCTGGTAGAAATTTAGCAATTACAAATAACTCTTATTAAATGCATTATTTCATGAATAAAGAAACTCTATTTATTTCTCTGGAATTCAAACACATTTCATACATGCACTTATCTGTTGGTCCGTTATCTCCCTTAACGGCATATCTCACATTCCTTCTCCTTCTCCACTTGACAAGATTTATTTTCCTAACAGCATTATTTCTAAAACCGAAGCCCTGTCTGTTAATCAACACAGAATACTTTTGCTTAGTTGGGAAGGGCAAGAAAAACCTCAATTTTTCCCTTCGGCAATGTTGAAACTCCACCCTTATTCCCCACTAACCCCCTGATATGCCAAATACATCACTACAGTATTTAATCCATTCCTCTCCTTAATATTTTCTTCCAGATCTCTGTTCTCTACGGTTTTGGGCCCTTCTGAATTTAGGGTTAACCCAGCGAGTGTCTGATTCTCCCTCACTAGATCTTGAACACATAGCCCCATCCTGTGGCTGGCCTCCCACCTGTTCTACTTCCTGTAACCCCGGGGCCCCCACTAATTCATAAACACTATCTGAATCCGAGTCCTCAATATTTTCATCATCCTCCAACTGACCAGGAGTATGTAAACAGTGGGCATGGCAGGGAAAGGATACTGTGAAATCTCAATTCCTTGCCCATCCCAGGGGACGGTTACTGAAAATCCCCATTTCCTCCTGATCAGCTGGGACTCGGGAGGCAGGGAATAGATGGGGGTGGGGCCAATCAGAGGTGGTATTTACTGTTCTGTGAACTTCTGCTAGTGGTTTTCCAGAACTGGTCAGAACCTGCTGAAACCTACCTCTGTATTGCTGCCTTTTAAAAATTATCTTCTTAAAATAAAGAGAGAGTGGGAAAAGCTGCTTTGTAGGAAGGTTTTGCTCTGACTTATCTTTTATCAGTTTATGGAGAGCTTCTGTTAGCATATCAAGGTAAGAAATGAACAGGAAAAGTCTAAGTATTCTGGATACTTTGAGGTGCCAACAATTCCTGGTAAGTTTTATGCAGATTCTGTCAGCCACTGCTAGCATCTGTAAAAGAAAGGCACACCACAATTTTGTGCAATCTCGGTATTCTGAAGTACAACACACAAGCATGAAATCGATTTAAATTAAATGTCAACCGCTCCAAACTAGACTGCAAAAAATATGACTTCAGCAACAGAGTAATCAATGCCTCGAATGCACTACCTGACTCTGTGGTTTCTACTCCTAACCCCAAAACCTTTAACCTTAGACTGTCTACAGTTGACCTCTCCCCCTTTCTAAGAGGTCTCTAAAGGGTGTGCATAAGCACACCATTGTGCCTACTGTCCCTGTCCTATTGTCTTCAGATCATGAAAAATGCAGCTGCGAGAGCAATCATGGGCTTTCCTAAATATGCCCATGTTACTCCAACACTCCCCAGTCTGCATTGGCTGCCGATCAGTTTCCGGTCACAATTCAAAGTGTTGATTATGACCTATAAAGCCCTTCATGGTATCGGACCAGGATATCTCCGAGACCGCCTTCTGCCGCATGAATCCCAGCGACCGGTTAGGTCCCACAGAGTTGGCCTTCTCCGGGTCCCATCGACTAAACAATGTCATCTGGCGGGACCCAGGGAAAGAACCTTCTCTGTGGTGGCTCCGACCCTCTGGAACCAGCTCCCCCCAGAGATCAGGATTGCCCCCACCCTCCTTGCCTTTTGTAAACTTCTAAAAACCCACCTCTGCCGTCAGGCATGGGGGAATTGAAACATCTCCCCCTTGCCCATGTAGTTTTTGTGTATGACTCGATTGTGTGTTGTTTTTTATATATTGGGGTTTCTTTTCTTTTTCTTTTTGGCCTTTTAATCTAAAACTATAAGCTAGATTTTTAAATATTAGATTTGTTACTATGTATTGTTCTTCACCATTGTTGTGAGCCGCCCTGAGTCTGCGGAGAGGGGCGGCATATAAATCCAATAAATCTAATTTAATGTAATCTTCTATCGTTACTTTTTATTATTACTTATCTAATATTTTATTTGTACAAATTACCACCCCATAATTGTTTGACAAATAAATAAATAAAAATAAATAAATAAATACAACTCTGGATTAGTCTTAATAATAATAATAATAATTTATTTGATTTGTATGCCGCCCCTCTCCGTAGACTCGGGGCGGCTAACAACAATGATAAAAACAGCATGTGACAATCCAATAATAAAACAACTAAAAACCCTTATTATAAAACCAAACATACACACAAACATACCATGCATAACTTGTAATGGCCTAGGGGGAAGGAATATCTTAACTCCCCCATGCCTGGCGGTATAAATGAGTCTTGAGTAGTTTTGTATAGCAATTGGCTATACTGCCTGAAGATGACGGGAATTGTAGTCCCACCTATCCATCTATTTGTGAAATACGAAGAAACGAATACCTTCATGTTACCATTTTACATGATGGAAACGCAATATTTACTGGTTCCCATATTGATCTTGTGGCAAAATCTTGGAAATAGTTTCTTGAACCATATTTGTCTTCTTCAGTATGCAACAGAAACTTCTGATAGTGAGGTCTAGGCACCTATATGATCACAGAAATACAAAGCAGGGAAAGTACCAATTAGGAAGTCAATTCTAACAATAGTTCAACTGTTCTGGTATATTTAAGATTGTATCTGAATTTGAAAAATAATTACAGTGTTAGGATTTTGCTTGATTTCTCAATGTTTAGTAATGGAAATAATAGCTCTAATGGAATTGTCTTCCTCATGCAGTGTTCTTGGGGTAGATATTTTACCATCCATTTATCTTTAGTATTTATTTGTCAGTTCATCAAATTGTTTCCTGGGGAAAGATTCAATTCTCAGCCTAATGATAATTCTAGCTATCTGGTCTAGCTATAAATAGCAGTGTGATTTTAGTCTACAAGCAGACTCTTATTTTCCCTACCCTTCCAACACAGCTCCCTTTTATTTCTCCAAAGTTTGATTAGGATTTTGAGGAAGTAATTATAGTAGTTCTTTCTGAAGCAGAACTGATGGAAGAAAACTGAACAATAACCTAAAACAGTTTTCTTTTCTTTTTTTTTACCATGGCATAGTTTATTTAGACGTGAACTGTTGAATAAGGCTCATATATCATATTGAGAAATCATTTGCCTTAATCTTGGTTTATGGTTTAATAACATAAGCAACACTGGATCAGACAATATAGTCCCAGAGTCTGTTCTTATAGTAACCAACAATTTGCAGAAATGCACAAGGGAACCCACTAGTAGTTAGCCTACAGATGCAGTCACATTGTCATCAAAGCTAACAACTATTAATCCCCATGACTTCCATATATTGGTCCAAACCTTTTTTTAGAATTAGACAAGCTCAAAGCTAGCACCAAAGTAGCAAATTCCAAAGTTTAATTATGCTCTGTGCAAGAAATATTTCTATTTGTTTGTGGATATTAGCTGGGTTCAGTCAGCCAAACCCAAAATAAATGTATAAGGCTATGATCTATTGAGTAAACTACATCTAGCTAAAGTGATATACAGTGATCCCTCTATTATCGCGAGGGTTCCGTTCCAAGACCCCTCGCGATAATCGATTTTTCGCGATGTAGGGTTGCGGAAGTAAAAACACCATCTGTGCATGCGCGCCCTTTTTTCTATGGCCGCGCATGCGTAGATGGTGGAGTTTGCGTTCCCCGCCGCCCACGCAAAGGGGAAACCCCGATTCGGCTCCTCGCTGCTGCTGTGCTACCGAGCAGATCAGCTGCTGGGCGGCCGAAGGAACCTTCCCTGGGTCTTCCCCCTCTTGCTGGCGGGCGGGCGAGCAGCGGGCATCAGCGAGGAGCCGGGGTTTCCCCTTTGCGTGGGTGGCCGGGAAGACCCAGGTTGCGGGTTCGGGGGGGTGCTGGGAAGTCCCCCAGGCCGGCTGTGACCTTTTAAAACAGCCGCCCCGCTTCCCAGCTGAGTCCTGAAGCCAAACGCGGAAGTGGTTTTTTTTTTAAATTAATATTTTTTTTAAAATCGCAATATAGCGTTTCGCGAAGATCGAGATCGCGAAACTCGAGGGATCACTGTACTATGTTATCCATAAACCATAGTGATATAGTTATGACACGTACAGTTGTAAATGAAGCAACTATTGCTAACTTTACATAACAGGTTGGTCAAAGTATTTTAATATTGTATGTTACCTCAAGCCAATCAAATAAACATGTAAAATAATAAAGAAAAAACTGATTGGCTAGATTGTGATTCAGTGTATCATGTGAAAAGGAAGCCTAGGTTCAGTCTGAAGACAGAAAAAACAAAGTGAAATGATCCAAATGGGTTAAACGAAAAGAGCAGTTATGAAATGCTAGCCATGCTATTTTCCTCACCATTTTTAGCTACAACATTCAAAGTGAAACATCTTAAGGTTTTGTACATTAAGGGATTGACCAGTTAGTCAATAACTATCCAAAGTAGATATGACTGCCTTCTTTCCCCAAGGAGATGCTGTGTACAAGAAGGAAATGTTTAACAGGTTTAAGAATTCTTGACAAATTTTTGAGCTGGTGAATTTCTGGTGGTTTTATAACTACTGTAGCATAAGAATCTTCAAGGAAATTTTTTTTGACAATCATCAAAACAAAGGGACAGCCCAAAATGTGATTATCTTGAAGAATTCAATGCTAACATTACTCTTTATCAGTTTGTGCAAGTGTGAATAAATTCCCATGGCAAATTCAAAATACCTTGTAATGTTATTAAATGCACATATGTGGGTTTACTGACATTAGGAATTTTCTTTGGATCATTGCAAAATTGATTTTTTTAAAAAAGAAAAATTAAAAGTCTGAAATTAGCAGGTTCTTACATCACAGTAAGCTAATATTAACCCATTATATGGCTTCAATTCATTGTGTGAAATTAGGATTGCTTAATTTGGGTTTTGCAAATTCCAAATAACTGCTAGATGGAAGTAAGGTATTAGTTATCCATAATTTGCTGCCATCTGGTGTTCATGTGGGTTGTTGCAGCAATTTTATGGTAGCTGCAATATAGCTTATTATTTGGCGGGTGGAGAGGACCACAAATGCTTATTTTGATACATCTGTCACCCCGGATTGCAAACTCTACCCCCTAGATGGTGGCAAAGAGCCTAAGCAAGTTAGGCTTGATAAGAACAGTGAATTTGTGTAATGGCATTCTGCAAATGATATAAATCATTTGTGCCACATGATATAAAATGATGTGAATGATATAAAATGATATAAAATGATGTGAATCATGGAAATATTATATAAGTGAAACAAGAAGATCAGCTCTTTGCTACTATGTACTGATTATTCATATATTTGTCATAAAGGTAGAATAGAATAGAACAGAACAGAACAGAATAGAACCAAACCGAACAGAACAGAACAAAACAGAATTCTTTATTAGCCAAGTGCGATTGGACACACAAGGAGTTTGTCATCGGTGCATGTGCTCTCAGTGTATATAAAAGAAAAGATACATTTGTCAAGAATCATGAGGTTCAACACTTAATGATTGTCAATAAGCAGCTGTAAACTGTGATAATAATAATGAAACTTCTTTTTAATGGGTCTCCGTGTATCAGCCGCTGAATGCAACGAACCAATTTCCATTTTGCCTCTATAACAGACATGGGATCTAAAACAGTTCGATGATGTACTTGTTTCATATTATATAATATTTCCATAATTTGTATAATACCATTTATGGAAGGATGTAAAGTGCATCGTTCACATCATTTTATATCATGTGGCACAAGTGATTTATATCATTTGCAGAATGCCATTACACAAAATCACTGCTCTTCTCAATCCTAACCCGCTTAGGCATTACATGTTAATAACTTCCTTAATCATACTATGTCTTCTGAGGTTGATTGGGAATGCTCCCCTATGTTTTTCACTTGGCTGCCAGGTCAGGAGTTAAAATATGTGCAGAGAAATACTCTGTTAATAGCCTTCACTTCGGGCTTATTTCCCATTCAAAATTCTTAAAACCCAAAGTATTTGCTGTTAAATTTTGAGAAAATAAAGTGATAGGCCTAAGCAAATCAATATGTGGTTAACCACTATGGCTCCTAGGTGGTGTTTGAATTTCAACCTCAACTTTCATTCATTTTTGCCATTTGGACTGGATTTTATTATTATTTTTAAAATAATATTATTATTAATCAAATTTGTATGCCACCCCTCTTCGTAGACTCGGGGCGGCTAACAACAGTAATAAAACAATATAAACAAATCTAATATTTAAGTTAATTTAAAAATTTGCATTAGAAACTGTTCTATATTGGATCAGCTTATATCAAACCACTATTCCACCCTGGCCTTTATGTCTATTCCGGCACCAGGTATCCAGGGTCTTAGTCACAATTCATTCATGTTGTCTGCAATATAATGTCAAAGTGTGAACTTCAATGCTTTTGCAATGAATATCTTGGTCCAATACATGACTTTCATTGCATAGAATCACACATTAGTATTAAATGCAATTTTGCTTGCAACCCACCAGTTAAATGAACGCAATCTGTTCACCATCATTGCTGGTGATGTGGTGGTTCAGGTGTCTCTGGACAGATGCAGATTCAAGTCTCCACCCTCAGCCGTGGAACCACATTGGCTGGCTTTGGGCTGACCATTTTTCTCCATCCAATCATTCTCATAGGCTTTTTGTTGTTGTTGTGGGGGGGGGGGGGAATGGGAAGAGAGAGAAAGTGTTAGAAATGCTGCCTTGAGCCCTTGAATGAAAAATGAGATATAAATCACCATGAGATTATGGGTGAACTAGCCTAGACTGGACTTCTAAATATGATGTATGAATGTCAATAGTTTCAGGAAGTCAGAAAAACATTGGTGCCTTCTCCTGAGGGTGCTGAGATAGAAATGTGTAGATTTGTTTCAGCAAGATATGAATGTACTATGACTATGGAAAACAGAAGAGCTGAGCCTGAGGGCTTGCTTAAGCTGAATCAATAAATCATTTTCCCAGTCTAGAAAGCTGCCGGAATAAAAGTTCCTTCACATCGTCACTGGCTGTTCATTTCTGAACCAATATTTGAATGCTAACTAAGTCTGAAGCTGAAGCAATATATTTAGGTGGGTGAGTTTGGGAATTGGGCAATTGGGTATGTTATTCACGGGGAATACCAGCTCAGGGAAAACAACTAGAATATTTGGAAACACCCAATTGTTTCTTTGGCTTGGAGTACTAATACCAATTTTGGTTACTTATACTCAGTGAAGGGCTACCAAATGTTTTACTACCATACTGTTGGTGTGGCTTGTTAGTACAGGGTACATGTGTGTTAGGGATTGCCATTATAAACTGCATATTGTAAACTGAACCAAATTTGTACTTAAAGGGTTAATGTGCACTCAAAGCGTTAACATTTACCTGCAGAGTTAATGTTCAAGGCTATATTGTCATTGAAGCTATAAAAGCTCATGATTCTGCCCAGTCACTTCCTTTTACTTTTACTTTTGCCTGAGATGGGGCAGTCGTGTCTAAGCTCTGTGCTTGTATAGCTTCGTGCTATATCTGTATTGTATAAGCTCCGTATTATATACAGTGGTACCTCAAGATACGAACCCCTCGTCTTATGAACAACTCGTGATACGAACCCGGGGTTCAGAAAAAATTTGCCTCTTCTTACGAACTTTTTTCGTGTTACGAACGCCAAACCCGAACTTCCGCGTTCGGCTTTGGGAGGCTCCTGGAAAGCCGCCCGGCTGTTTTAAAAGGTGACAGCCGGGCTGGGGGGCTTCCCAGCAACCTCCCGAACCCCGAACTTTTGCCGAACTTCCGGGTTCGGGGTTCGGGGTGTTGCTGGGAAGCCCCCCAGCCCGGCCGTCACCTTTTAAAACAGCCGGGGGGGGGGGCTTCCTAGCAGCCTCCCGAAGCCGAACCCAGATGTTCGGGTTTGGTGTTCGGCTTCCGGAGGCTGCTGGGAAGCCCCCCAGCTGTTTTAAAAGGTGACAGCTGGCGGCAGGGCTTCTTTCCGGGTTCAGGAGGCCACTTTGGGGTTTTGTCTGGGAGGGAGGGCAGGAGGTCCGGCGCTGGGGGAGGGAGTCAGGAAGGTCCTCCTGCTCTCCCCCCCAGTGAAAAACACAAAGACGGTCTGCCGCCGCATGACAGGCAGGGCGGAGCAGCCTGGAGCAAAGAGAGTCTGAAACCGCCGGCAGCTTCAGCTTCCCATTGCTCCGCGGGCGGCGGCAGACCGCCTTTGTATTTTTGGCTTGGGGGGGAAGCAGGAGGCGCAGGATTGGCGGGCATGGGGCGAGGCAGCAGGTCTGCATCCTGGGCGGGCGGGCGGCGGGCGAGGAGCCGCGGCCGAGCGGGCCAGCGAGGGTGCATCCAACTTGGGGCTGGCGGCGCCCGATGCAGCGGGGAACATCAGTGCAGGAGGCAGGAGAGGACCGGGTGAAGTGAGGAGAACCGCCGCTGTTGCCGCTCGGCCGCGCCTCCTCGCCCGCCGCCCACCCGCCTGCCCAGGATGCAGACCTGCTGCCTCGCCCTGCGCCTGCCGTCAGCCCGATCCTGCGTCTCTTGCTTCTGGGCTGGCTCCATTCTGTTCCCTGCCGGCCCGATTGAGGGGCCGGCGGGAGGAAAGCGAATGCCTCTCTTCGTTGCGCTGCCTGGCTGGCAGCGGAAGATGTAACCGAGCCCACGGGGCCGGGCTCCCTGGCCGGCAGGGAACAGAACGGAGCCTTCCACGGCGGCTGCCTGCTGGGCTGGTAAGAGCGGGAGCCGAGCCCAGCCCCGTGGGCTCGGTTACATCTTCCACTGCCAGCCAGGCAGTGCAACGAAGAGAGGCATTCGCTTTCCTCCCGCTGGCCCCTCAATCGGGCTGGCAGGGAACAGAATGGAGCCAGCCCAGAAGCAAGAGACGCAGGATCGGGCCGGCGGCAGGCGCAGGGCGAGGCAGCATGTCTCCATCCTGGGCAGGCGGGCGGGCGGCGGGCGAGGAGGCGCGGCCGAGTGGCGACAGCGGCGGTTCTCCTCACTTCAGAGAGCTTCCTGGGCATGAAAGCTCGCGAATCCAACAAGAACGAAAGCCAGGAAGCTCTCCCTGGCGGAGACCACCGGCCCCTCAATCGGGCCAGCAGGGAACAGAGCGGAGCCCACATGGCTGTGCTCCGTGACGGGGACCACTGGCCTGCCTAGCGGGCTGGGAGGGAGACGGAATATGGGAGGAGGAGGAAGAGGAGGAGGAGGGAGGAAGGAGAGAGAGAGAGAGGGAAGCCGCCCGGCTGTTTTAAAAGGTGACAGCCGGGCGGCAGCGGTTTTTTGCGGGGGGGTTTTTTGTTGCACGGATTAATTGACTTTACATTGTTTCCTATGGGAAACAATGTTTCGTCTTACGAACCTTTCGTCTTACGAACCTCCCCCTGGAACCAATTAAGTTTGTATCTTGAGGTTCCACTGTATTAGCTTCGTGCTTGTTATCTATATTCTGTTTTGTTCTGTATTTGCTAAGTGCATATTTTGGATTGTTTATATTCTGTTTATATGTAAATAATACTTATTTAGCTAAGTCTGTGTCTTGGCTTTATCATACATCCACGGTCTATTAAAATTCTCTGCTCGGTATTGTCGAAGGCTTCATAGCATAGATAACCGAGACAAGCCAACATTGCATTTTCTTTCAATATCTTTCAGTGCAAATTGGGTGTTCTGGGGTGGGGCTCCATTTTTGCTACCCCAGTGCATTCCCCCCACATCTGGGCAGTAGTACCCCACTCCTGCTTATACTTTTCTGCAGTGGTTTTGATTGCTGTAGTGAATTCTACATGGTGGTATTCTTGTGCTTCATTCAGAGTAGCAATCAAAATAGAGGAAAAAGACTTGGGGCTCTTCTAGTTTAATCTCCTCCTCAAGCTGGAGACCTTATATTACTTTATATAGCTGTCTGTCCAGTCTTTTCTTAAAAAAATCTCCAATGATGAAGCACCTACAACTTTCGAAGGCAAGCTGTTCCACTGGTTAATTGCCCTCACTATTGTGAAGTTTCTCCTTAATTCCAAGGTGCTTCTCTCCTTGATTAGTTTCCATCCATTGTTTCTTGTCTTGCCCTTGGAAAATAAGTTGATTCCCTCCTCTTTGTGCCAGCCCCTCTACTACTGGAATACTGCTATCATGTGACCCCCTAGTCCTTAATTTCTTTAGAATGGCCATGCTCAATTCCTACAGCTGTTCTTTATATGGTTTTATTTCCAGGCACCTAATCATCTTACCGTTGTTGTCGTACTTTGGACTTTTCCCCAAAATTTCAATATCTTTTTTGTAATGTAGTGACCAAAACTGGATGCAGATGTGGTCTTACTAAGGCTTTATAAAGTGGTACCAATACTAACACTTCACATGATTTTGATTCTACGCTTCTGTTTATACAACCAATGATTGCAGAATAGAATAGAATAGAATAGAATAGAATAGAATAGAATTTTATTGGCCAAGTGTGATTGGACACACAAGGAATTTGTCTGGTTCACGTGCTCTCAGTGTACATAAAAGAAAAGATAGAATCAAGAATCATACATAAGGTACAATACATAATGATAATCCGGGTGATGGGAACAATGAGAAGGTTAATAGTAGTGCAGACTTAATAAATAGTTGGACAACGGTGAGGGAATTATTTGTTTAGCAGAGTGATGGCATTTGGAAAAAACTGTTATTGTGTCTAATTGTTCTGGTGTGCAGTGCTCTATAGCATCGGTTTGAAAGTTGGAGTTGAAGCAGTTTGTGTCCAGGATGTGAAGTGCCTGTAAATATTTCCACAGCCCTCTTTTTTGACTCGGGCAGTATGTAGGTTCCAAATGGAAGGTAGGTTGATAGTAATTGCTTTTTCTGAAGTTCTAATTATCCTCTGAAATCTATGTCTGTCAGGTCGGGTTGCAGAACCCAACCAGACAGTTATAGAGGTGCAGATGACAGACTCAATAATTCCTCTGTAGAACTATATCAGCAGCTTTTTGGGCAGTTTGATCTTTCTGAGTTGGCACAGAAAGAACATTCTTTGTTGTGCTTTTTAGATGACATTTTTAATGTTTTGTATCCATTTTAGATCTTGTGATATGGTCAAACCTAAACATATGAAGGTCTCTACTGTTATTCTGTGTTGTCCAGTAATGTAAGAGGTGGAAGTATGGTCGGGTTTCTCCTAAAGTCTACCACCAGTTTTGTGTGTATTTAGTTCCAGATTGCTTTGGTCTCCCTACAAGGGTAGTTGTTAAACCGCCTGTCTATATGCCGAGTCACCATTGTTCTGTATCATCTGTGAACTTCAGTAATTTAACAGCTAGTTTATTAGAGATGCCGTCATTGGTATATAGAGAGAAGAGAAGTGGAGAGAGCCCAGAGCCTTGGGGGTGGGAGGAAGCTTTTCTAATTGTACAGGTATCTGATGTGATTCTGATTAGCTTCACTTTGCTGCCTGTTTTTTAGGAATTTGCTTCTGTATTTGCTTTTTTGGCTGCTGCTGCATACTTCTGGCTTATGTTTAAGTGATTGTCCACTTAGACTCCAAAGTCCCTCTCATAGCTACTGTTTTTGAGGTAGATTTTGCCTAATCTGTATTTGTACATTTGGTTTTTCCTGCCTGGGTGTAAAACTTTAAGAACATAAGAAGAACCATGCTGAATCAGGCCTCGATTCACTTTGATCAAGTCACCCCTTAAATGCCGTCTTTCAAGGCTGAAGAGACCAAGGCATTGCAACCTGGTATCAAAGGGAGGTGCTCCATTTCCTTTATCATTCTTGTTGCCCTTTTTTTTGCACCTTTTCCAACTTTGGTTTTCTCCACATTGGAATGGGCCCATTGTTAAAGTCTGTCAAGATCTTTTGAATTCTGAACTTGTCTTCTGGGGTGTTGGCTATTCCTGCCAGCTTAGTTTGCATCTATTTTTTAAAAGTATTTTTTCCAGTATCTTCCCAGGTATTGATGTTCATCTGATTGGTCTTCTAGGAAATAATTTATTAGCACATCTGTCTTCTTGGTTTTTATCAGGCTGTCAATGAAGAGGAAGTTTCTTCCTACACATAGTTTGTCACCAAGTTTATTATAGTGGGGAAGACTGATGATTATGGTCCATTTTCAATTTTCCAATCAACAGAACCAGCCAAACAACACAGGGTTAGATGTTAAGTAAAGGGTATGATGAAATTTCATCTGGGCCCCAAAAGCATAATTACTCCTGAGCTGCATGAAGATCTGATGTTACCGGGTGAGTATCTTAGAATGAGAAGGGGATACTTGGCCTCAAGTCTGCAAGTTTGTTGCCAACTGTCTTTTCAAACAATTCAACTGTTTCTCCATATTAGACATTTCCTGCTTTCCCACACCTTCTGCTACTTTTGAAACCAATCCAAAGTTTTTGTTTATCTCTGAACCCATTCCAAAGGTAGTGAATTGCAATCAGGGGAGAGTGATGGGCAAAAGGAGGGGGAGGCCTTGAAATTTGCTTCCCCCCTCGTCCCTTCATTTCAGCCTTCTTTCAAGCAGAAATTACTCACATTAATCAAGAGGGAGAATGTGTTTGCAGCTTGTGAATTTGGTGCTGTGGAATCAAATTCCATCAGCGGCAGCAGAAGACAGGAGCCTAATAGAGCCATTGCCAGAGGAAATTGAATGTGAGAATTCTCCTAAATAAATCTGCCCTTAAAAAAGGCCAGATCTACATGACAAATGGATACTTCGAACAGAAACCAGTACAGATGTCCAGTAGGGCAAATGAATATGGATCACTTCTGCAGTAACTGTCAAAGATGGGAAGAGATGCTCTATAGAGAAAGGGGTTTTAGTTGTATTAGTTTGTGGAAGTTTGGAAAAGGAAAATATACTACAAGTTACTTGGGCATTGCATTGAGAATATGAAGGTAAGAGGAATACTGCTAAATCAATTGAAAACCCAACTTTATGTGTCTCACAGGGACCAACAGGATGAGTTCAAGCAGCTCATAAACATGGAAAGAAGAATGAACACCTCTGCAGTGCTTTTAAAGATAGGTTTCCTGCGATTTTGGAGCTATTATATGTACACCCAAGAAGATTCATTAGTAGCCATTGATAGCTAGGACTAGTATTACCCAGGTTTGAAGAACATGAAAAATAAAGTAAAAACAGTCCGACCAATTTGTGATTCTGTTTGTTGTGGAGATCCATACATTTTCTTAGCATGTCAATGAGTTCATCATGCTAAGTTATAATATCGCTAACGAAAATATCACTGCAGTTGTGTTTAGTTACGGTAATTTAAATTTAGGGATCAGTTTGTCATGTAGAACTGGCTTTCTAGATCATCAGCTTCCAGGCTAAAGAAACCCTGGGCTTAATTTCAAAAATCATTTGCAAGTGAAAAGGCCCTTCTCTATCAGGTTGTTGTGTAAGAGGAAGAGAAGGAGAAAAAACGTTGCTAGCAGACATGTTGGGGAAGGCAGATTTCAAATTGAAACCCAGTGGGTTGCTCCCGGTTCATTCTTTTGCAATTGTTGGATTCCCCAGATCCAAAGAGTAATGTAATTTATTTTTCTCAACACTGATTACCTGCATTCTAATAGCTAAGAGTGAAAAAAATACCTCCAAGGAAGAACTAAGTAGGTAGTTATAGTCAGTGCATAGAACACTTTTCATCACCTCCTTCTGATAAAAATGTTTACATGTTTCTGTCTTTGATTTATTGGAGAACTGGTAGTGGAAATTTTGAGTGGTTCAATGAACCAGTAGCAGAAATTCTGAGTAGTTGGGAGAACCGATAAATACTGCCTCTGACTGGCCCCACCCCTATCTATTCTCTGCCTCCTGAATCCCAGCTGATCAGGAAGAAATGGGGATTTTGCAGTATCCTTACCCTAGATAGGGTGGAAATGGAAATTGTACAGTATCATTTCTCTGCCACATCCACCAAGCCACTCCACACCCACCAAACCATGCCCACAGAACCAGTAGTTTTAAAAAAAGAATCTCACCACTGATTTAGTGCATTGACCCCTCACATTTTCTCTTAGAAGTTTAGATTAAAACTATGTCTGAGTTGAGAGGAGCTTGCCTTCCTTACATGTGCATAGCAAATGCCACAGTAGACAAGAACTTGCCTTATCCCTAAAGAATAGGCTTTAAAACTCTTTCCAAATTCCCAGCCAACATTAGGAATAAATCTGGGGCTTAGGTGCTTACTTGAAGTGGTTACTCACTCATAGTAACTAGTTGCCTCTTCTCATCCAATCACTCATTGTGTTAAGTCACAATTTATGATTTGTTCAACAAACCATGGTTTAAACAACTTTTACCTTACTGTGATGCATGATTCTAACCAATATTTTAATGTCCTGAAATGAGAACAATGGGCAGAGAAGATGCACATGTCTCAGCTATGCTTCAGGCAGCTAGTCCCTTCAGTCTCTTGGAAGTATGTGATCCTTTTCAATAGATTAACCAGTCCCTGGGGGCTTTTTGAGCTGAGCTGAGCTGACACAAACAAGCAATTTCATTATGCATAAAAGCAAGATGAAAGAGTGGCCAATAATGTATCCTGAAGGTCGGAGAAAGCAAATGCCAACTAGAATCCCTCTTTACCTTGAAGACAAGCAGGCTTGTGGGCAAACTTATCTTGACCTAAACATTAAAGGTCAAGTGCCCACTTCCTCAGAACATGAAACTTATTCTGGTTTTTTCCCCAAAAGAAGACCATGCTTGTCCATCATCTGAGAAACAAGACAAATTAATATTCCAATCCTTGTTGTCTGATTAGAAACCTCCCCCCACTTCTGATAAGAACAATTATTTATTTATTTATTTTATTTTATTTTATTTATTCATTTGTCTAATACATAAATACATAGGAAGAAAAATAGACATGTGGTAATATATATAAGGGTAAAAGTGAACTTATAGGAGAGCATATATGAAAGGAAGAAAATATATATGAAAAGCGAGAGAAAGGAAGACAATTGGACAGGGGACAAAAGGCACACCGGTGCACTTATGTACGCCCCTTACTGGCCTCTTAGGAACCTGGAGAGGTCAATCGTGGAGAGTCTAAGGGAGAAATGTTGGGGGTTAGGGGTTGAGACGATTGAGTCCAGTAATGAGTTCCACGCTTCGATAACTCGATTGTTGAAATCATATTTTTTACAGTCAAGTTTGGAGCAGTTCGTATTAAGTTTGAATCTGTTGCGTGCTCTTGTGTTATTGCGGTTGAACCTGAACCTTTCAGATTTTCTGGCTTGTGCATGGACCTTGAGATTTGGATGTTTTGAAGGAATGCTTATCACTCTGGATGACTGCTAATTTATTTTTAGTTATAAGATTGGGAATAACAGGCTTGAGGGTGTTTTTGTTCTAGGGCGAGTCTTTTATTCACTTGAAAAGCAGGTCATGTGGACTGGAAGGGATGATCTCACAATCAAAATATTCCCTGTGTACTAGGCAGAGGCAAATTACTCTTCTTCGCCCATTCAGATGAACAAAAGGACGGTGATTTATATCCTCATCAGAGGGTACAATGTTTGGAAGGCAGAAGATACGGTTTTACAGTTACTTTGAGTAATAGTCTAGATCGCCAAGGTCGTAACATTTCCATCCAATCATACTAACATCAAACAACATTCACATGAGCTGCTGTTGTTCTGTGTGAGTCAGGTTAATAGCCTTGTTAAACTCCTTCAAATGATTATCAACAGACAAGCAAAGAATTGGAAACATTTCCAGGAAAGAAAAGCCTTCCCGGTAGTCACCTTCATATGCATTCTTTCACTCCTTGGTAGCTGACTCCTATTCTCTCTTTGTGACAAAGCTGGCAATTGAGGTTGTCCTTACAGTTTTAATGTGGAACAAATTAAAGATTCACCTAGCTGCATTTTCAATCCCATTCAGTGTCAGGACAAGCAACCACCCATTGTGATGTGGTAAGTTTGGGAGTCAACAAAGCAGTGGGAGTGATGTGCCGGTGCCTGGAGGCGGTTGGGGTCTGGATGGGGGTCAACAGACTCAAACTCAACCCTGATAAGACGGAGTGGCTGTGGGTTCTGCCTCCCAAAGACAATTCTATCTGTCCATCCATCACCCTGGGGGGGGAGTCATTGACCCCTTCAGAGAGGGTCCGCAACTTGGGCGTCCTCCTCGATCCACAGCTCACATTAGAAAAACATCTTTCAGCTGTGGCGAGGGGGGCGTTTGCCCAGGTTCGCCTGGTGCACCAGTTGCGGCCCTATCTGGACCGGGAGTCACTGCTCACAGTCACTCATGCCCTCATCACTTCGAGGCTCGACTACTGGACTGCTCTCTACATGGGGCAACCTTTGAAAAGTGTTCGGAAACTTCAGATCGTGCAGAATGCAGCTGCGAGAGCAATCATGGGCTTCCCCAAATATGCCCATGTTACACCAACACTCCACAGTCTGCATTGGTTGCCGATCAGTTTCCGGTCACAATTCAAAGTGTTGGTTATGAGCTATAAAGCCCTTCATGGCATCGGACCAGATTATCTCCGGGACCGCCTTCTCCCACACGAATACCAGTGACCAGTTAGGTCCCACAGAGTGGGCCTTCTCCGAGTCCCGTCAACTGAACAATGTCATTTGGCGGGACCCAGGGGAAGAGCCTTCTCTGTGGCAGCCCCGGCCTTCTGGAACCGACTCCCCCCAGAGATTAGAATTGCCCCCACCCTCCTCGCCTTTCGTAAGCTCCTTAAAACCCACCTCTGCTGTCAAGCATGGGGGAATTGAGATATTCTTTCCCCCTAGGCCTTACAATTTATGCATGGTATGTTTGTATGTATGTTTGGTTTTTATAATAAGGGTTTTTTAGTTGTTTTAGTATTGGATGTTACATGCTGTTTTTATTATTGTTGTTAGCCGCCCCGAGTCCACAAAGAAGGGCGGCATACAAATCCAATAAATAAATAAAATAAATAAATAACTGAGGGAAAGTTACCTCAGATGGAAGCTGCAGCTATCTTATAAACTGTCAAGTCCTACTCTGCTGGGGAAACTCAAGAACTATCATTTTTCTTATCCTAAGGCAGTGATGGCGAACCTCTGGCACGGGTACCAAAGGTGGCACGTGGAGCCATATCTGCTGGCACGTGAGCTGTTGCCCTAGCTGAGCTCCAAAGTGCATGTGTGTGCTGGCCAATTGAATATTGGCTTGCACAGAGGCTTTGGGAGGGCATTTTTGGCTTCCAGAGAGCCTCCAGGGGGATGGGGGAGGGCGTTTTTATCCTCCCCCCAGCTCCCGGGAAGCCTTTGTAGCCCGGGGAGGGTGAATCACGAGCCTACTGGGCCTACCAGAAGTTGGGAAACAGACTGTTTCCAGCCTCCATAGAGCAAGGAAAGCTGTTTTCGCCCTCCGCAGGCACTGAATTATGGGTGTGGGCACTCGTGTATGTGCAATAGCATGCGCCCACGCTCTTTCAGCACCCGAGGAAAAAAAGGTTCACCATCACTGTCCTAAGGTCTCTTTAATGCTAATCTTGGAATCAGTAGAAATTTTGGAAGATGTAAGAATTCCCAACATTTTCTAATAGTAATATCATTAAGATGGTGTTCTGGTACACTCCTCCCAAAAATTCACAGGTACAAATTTCAGACACACACACGTTTGAAAATTCAAAACAATGTTCTTTATAATGAAAATTCACTTAAACCAAGCCCTCTTTTGGTATAGCAAAGAGCACTCGTCTCCAAACAAACTGGTAATTTGTACAAGTCCCTTATCAGTTCTGTGATACTTAGCTTGCAGCTGTGAGGCAATTCACAGCCCTTCTTCTTTCACAAAGTGAAACACACTTTGCTCTGGTTTAGTTTCAAAATGGGGGAAAATCAGCACACAAAGGTCAAACGCAGCAAAGCAGGCACGAAACACAATGATCATATAATCTTCCTCAATGGCCAAACCCACAGGCTGCTATTTATAGCAGCCTCACTAATTACCACAGCCCCACCCAACCACAGGTGGCCTCATTTTCTTTGATAATAATCTCTCAGTTGTTGTTGCCTATGCATCGCTCTCCGCATGTGTGGCTGTATCATTAACTCTTGTTCTGAATCCAAGGAGGAGCTAGATAATTGATCTCCTTCTGAGCTGTCTGCCCCACTCTCCTCCTCCCTGTCACTCATGTCTTCTTGGTCAGAGGAGCCTTCATCCACCGGGGGCAAAACAGGCATGCAGCATGTGCATGTCTCCCCCACATCCACAGTTCTTGGGGCAGGAGCTGGGCCAGAGCTAACCACAACAGATGGGTTCTCTCAGGGGTGAGATGCTCCCAGTTTGCTCATGCCTGTCAGTCATCGGAGAGCCAGTCATGAAGGCAGCATGAGGCTCCGCCCACCCAGCTGGATGCTGTCACTTGGCTTCTTTTACCCTCTGCACATGTGCAAAGCTTTCTGTGCATGTGCAGAGGGTAAAATGGCAGCGTCTGAGTGGGTGAATGGAGCCTCACACTGGCTTTGTTACCAGCTTTCCAACAATTGACAGGCATGAGCAAACCAGGAGCATTTCAACCCTGGATTCTCTTGAATGATTTGAAAAGTTTTTTTCTCATATTTCTTGCCCCTTTGTCTGAGTCACCATTTATAAGCAAAAACCTCTGTCTTCTGATTGTTTATATTTATTTATTGGATTTGTATGCCGCCCCTCTCCACAGACTCAGGGCGGCTAACAACAATAATAAAAAACAACATGTAACCATCCAATTTAATAAAACAACTAAAAACCCTTATTATAAAAAAACCCCAAACATACACACAAACATACCATGCATAACTTGCAATGGCCTAGGGGAAGGAATATCTTAATTCCCCCAAGCCTGGCGATAAAGGTGGGTCTTGAGTAATTTGCGAAAGACAAGGAGGGTGGGGGCCGTTCTAATCTCTGGGGGGAGTTGATTCCAGAGGGCCAGGGCTGCCTCAGAGAAGGCTCTTCCCCTGGGGCCCGCCAAACGACATTGTTTGGTCGACGGGACCCGGAGAAGACCAACTCTGTGGGACCTTATCGGCTGCTGGGATTCATGCGGTAGTAGGCAGTTCCGGATGTATTCTGGCCCAATGCCATGTAGGGCTTTAAAGGTCATTACCAACACTTTGAATTGTGACCGGAAACGGATCGGCAGCCAGTCTGCATTCCCTTCCTTTAATTCTCAAGCCGTTCCACAATTCCTCACCCCAAGTGACAATCCTGCAAGCCTGCTACTTGAATTAATTCTTGAAGAGTGCTAAGCTCACAACCCCTTCCCAAAACCTGGCTGACATGTCAGTTGTGCCAAGGAGGGGTGTGGGTGAGATAGGATCCTCTTTCATCCCATGTTCCTTGTCTGCTCTGCTGACTTGCCAGGCAGGCTATTTTTCAACATAGATTTATTGCTCTGCTAGAAAACTGTTAGACCCATGTTGGAAATATTTCAAGTGACAGGTCAATAGTGCAGTAGAGTGGTTGTGCGAAACACTGTACATTTCCTGTCATTTTACCTTGCACACTTCAAGAGTACCTGAGGTTTTACATTTAGGCAAATAGTGAAAATTCTTGTTAATTCCATTCCAACTTTAATCCAAAATAAACATTTAAAGAAATAGTTGTATTGGTATTAAGTTGTCATGGCCAAACTGTAGCCTGTAAAATAGCCCAGGAGTAATCTGTAAAGTAGACAGAATGGCACTTCTCCCCAAATAATAACAGTAGAACATTAGACCATGTGAAATGAATTCTCCTTTCAGCAGAAGCATTGGAGAATGTCTAGTGCACTGATTTGCAACAGAATCAACAAAACACGGTTGGCAAAATTGAGCACTGATTGAGTGGGTTTTTTTTAAATGCAGATCAAGTGGCTTTTCAAATGACTGCTAAATTTGTTTATCACATAGATCTATTACTCTGACCTGACAGGTGCACTGGAATGTACCAACCAGGAATTACACAGGTAGATCTTTCTGTGGAAGCCAGATATCAGGTCTCTCTCAAAGTCTAAATCAATATAGTCATTGAGTGGAAAAGAATGGATCTGTTCACAGCAACCTCAAGTAATTAATAGCACACCAATATTATTAAGGCATCACAGATCATTCATATACCATAGAAACAATTGTGGTGGAATAAGGGGAAAAATCATGCTTTTAAAATTTTTAAAAGCTACAGACAAAATTAAGCTTACTCCATGTTGGGTTGAGGATAAACCAAAAGTAAGTCCATCAGGATATAGAAACATAGAAGATTGATGGCAGAAAAAGACCTCATGGTCCATCTTGTCTGCCCTTATACTATTTCCTGTATTTTATCTTAGGATGGATATGTGTTTATTCCAGGCATGTTTAAATTCTTTCAGACATAGTTAGGGATGGATTTTCACACCTTTGTTAGCAGAAGAGGGAGATGAGACCAAAGGCTTTCTCTTCCACCTTCTATCTGTAACCTCCAAACACTTCTCCAAAATGTTTCTTAGAGAAGGACATGTTCTCCAAGAAATTGATTAAAAATAACAATTGAGCATCAAAAGATTAAAGACGTCATACTGGCTGAAGAAGAAGCTGTACTATTTTTAGTTAAGAGTATATTTAAAAATAACCTAGTGTAAATATCTCTCACATACCAACTTGCTATAACTCTAACCTTTTCTCCAAGATATTCAGAGTAATATTTAATTATTTCCCCATTTCTTCTATTCTGGGAACAGTCTTTGGATGTAGAAGCAGAGAATCGTGTTGCTAGTATTTTGCAGCAGAAATAGCAAAGAAACAGCATCTTTATTTATTTATTTATTTTTATTTTATTCATTTATTTTGTTTGTCATACAAATATAGTATTGTATTGTAGTATGTTTAACATAATATAAGTATAAAGTAGAGATAGAAAGGATAAAAAAGACATTAGGACAGGAAAGGTAGGCATAAAGGTGCACTTATGCACGCCCCTTACAGACCTCTTAGAAAAGGGGAGAGGTCTATTGTAGACAACCTAAGGTTGAAGATTTTGGGATTGGGGGAAGAAACAACAGAGTCCGGTAGTGAATTCCAGGCGTTGACTGAAATCGTATTTTCTGCAGTCTATTGCTGAAATCGTATTTTCTGCAGTCTAGTTTGAAGCGATTTACATTTAGTTTGTATCTATTGCATGCTCTTGTGTTGTTGTTGTTAAAGGTGAAGTAGTCGCTAACAGGGCGTACATTATGATGTATGATTTTATGAACCACAGTTAAATCAGTTTGGAGGCGGCATAGCTGTAAATTTTCTAAACATCTTGGCTGCTTGCATGGTGCTTACATGGTTATTTAAGTCTTGTAGACTTAAATCCACTTCATCAGGTGCATGATTGCAGTCCCATGTCTGATGGCAGCAAGCAAGTCTGAAATGATGATTAATTGAGCAGGGATCTGATTTTGCCTCTTCTTGCTTAATATTGTTAACCAAACAACAATAAAGCATGATGACAAGAAACATCTTTATTGTTACAGATCAGCAATCATGTGCACTGATTGCTTGACAAGTGCTCTTTCCTTGCAAGAAAAATAGACCCTTAAGGGAAAAAGAGTAATTTCTTCTGCAAGAAGCCAGCGGTATAAAAATCACCTCATCACTGAATTGTTCTGCAAGATTTTAACATTGTGCAGCTTTTTCCTTCTAATCACTGGCAGCCCCTTTGGATTCATGAATTGCCGCTGATACAAAAAGCTTAGCAAGAGGGAGAAGCACTTTCTTCCAAACCACCTGCACACACTTATGGTCACTGAATAACATCTACTGGATGCCCCTTGTTCTTTTTTCCAACTGTGTCAATGCCTGCCATGCGTTGAATGCCTTCAGGGCTGTGCTTCCCACCCAGTAGCCTCAGACAATTAAATCCTGACCTTTATAGCTGTGGTTTATTAACTCGCTGTCTTGCTATGTGAAGGCTGAGCGTTTACAGGTGGGAAGGGAGACAAAAGCCATCTGCGCACCTAAAGACTGACGGAAAATGGAGCTGTAATTTATATCACACAAAACAAAAAGAGCACTTTTGGACAGAAAAGAACAGGAAAGTTCAATTTAACACTTTTCAGACTGAAAGAAGGAGCCTATTTTTCCAAAGATTTTCTTCCGGCAATAATTGGCAATACAATTTGAGGCAATGTCAGCATCTAAAATACAGGAATTGCCATCCGCTTAGATCATGGGTGTCAAGCTCAGGGCATCATGTTGTCATCATGGGATGTTTCGTGACAATTTTTCCTTTACAGAGATGGGGTGAGCATGGCCTGCATGCAGTGAAGGCCTACCAAAACTTTTGCTACCACACTGTGAACGTGGCTTATACAAGATGCCCTGTATTTTCTTTCAACATCTTTCAGTGCAAATTGCGTGCTCTGGGGTGGAGCTCCATTTTTGCATTCCGTCCCCATCCAGGCAGTAGCCCACCCCTGCCTTGTTGCAATGCATTTGGCCTGTGGACCACCAGTTTGACCCCCCTAACATCGCCTAGATCAGTGTTTCCCAATCTTGGCAACTTGAAGATATTTGGACTTCAACTCCCAGAATTCTGGGAGTTGAAGTCCAGATATCTTCAAGTTGCCAAGGTTGGGAAACACTGGCCTAGATGATAGATTACCTAGAAGCCCTTGACAGACAACTTGAGATCTGTTCTTCATTTTGAAGCACTCATTAATAACCAATTGAATTATAGATATATGTATTTACATAGCACAGTAAATATGATTTGATGGTACTGCAGGCTACCTCTGTTGACAGCCGGCTGCCAGTAGTTCGGCAATTTGATTCTCTCCGGCTCAAGGTTGACTCAGCCTTCCATCCTTCCAAGTTTGATAAAATGTGGACCAAGATTGTTGGGGGAAATATGCTTACTCTGTTAACTGCTTAAAGAGGGTTGTGAAGCACTATGAAACAGTATATAAGTCTAAGACAGTGGTTCTCAAACTGGGGGTCAGATCCCCTTTGGGGGTCAAACGACCATTTCACAGGGGTTGGCTAAGACCGTGGGAAAAGACACATTTCCCATGGTGTTAGGAACTAAAGCTTCTATTCTGGCGCCTTGGAACATATTTTTACAATCCGACCAATCAGGCGTTCAATCAGCTTAAAGCTCTGTTGGGAGAATTGGCGCTAGACTTATGGTTGGGGCTCACCACAACATGAGGAACTGTATTAAGGGGTCGCGACATTAGAAAGGTTGAGAACCACTGGTCTAAGAGCTATTCAAAGGGTTATTTACTCATGCAATATGGGTAAATATAATGTTTCAAATATAATGTGTCCCTCAATGGGAGGAACTAGATGAGTGCAAACAAGCAGACCCCATCACTAGAAATGGAAAGCCAAATTCCATCATCTGCTGCTGTGGAATTTGTTCCTGATACAGAGACACAACTGCTCATATGAAACATAGAAACATAGAAGTCTGACGGCAGAAAAAGACCTCATGGTCCATCTAGTCTGCCCTTATACTATTTTCTGTATTTTATCTTAGGATGGATATATGTTTATCCCAGGCATGTTTAAATTAAGTTACTGTGGATTTATCTACCATGTCTGCTGGAAGTTTGTTCCAAGGATCTACTACTCTTTCAGTGAAATAATATTTCCTCACGTTGCTTTTGATCTTTCCCCCAACTAACTTCAGATTGTGTCCCCTTGTTCTTGTGCTCACTTTCCTATTAAAAACACTTCCCTCCCGGACCTTATTTAACCCTTTAACATATTTAAATGTTTTGATCATGTCCCCCCTTTTCCTTCTGTCCGCCAGACTATACAGATTGAGTTCATGAAGTCTTTCCTGATACGTTTTATGCTTAAGACCTTCCACCATTCTTGTAGCCCGTCTTTGGACCCGTTCAATTTTGTCAATATCTTTTTGTAGGTGAGGTCTCCAGAACTGAACACAGTATTCCAATACCAGTAACAAGCCAGAACTGAAATATATGAGAGGTGAATGACTTGAAAGATTGCTGTTAAAATATTGTTTTAATTAATAATTATTTCCATGTGATCTCCTTTGCCATTCTAAGGACTGAAATTGTATTAAAAGAAAAAGACTTCCTCATGCCAGCATTAACATGCATTCATCCAATCCCTAAACTGTTATAAAGTATATCAGTATAGCTGAATTTTAATATGTCTCAGCAGCATAGTTACAGAACTAATTTCGGACAATTTCACGGCAGCGGGCTCCCCAGCTTAATTTACCCTCACACCAGTGGTCCACATAGATGGAAAAATCTACTACCAATCATTATGCATAATATATGACAAGGTGAGGTTGGGGGTTTCCTGCTTCATCCTACTGGTAAATTAGGGTTTGTTCATTTTTGCAATAACAGGTATTTCATTCCAGGAGACCAATACTGTCAGTCACAATGGAACTCACTTGCAAATGAGCAGAGCTTATCCCTCACCTCAACTCTATGGTGGTAGAGTTGTAATACAGTTGTATAGTATTACGTTCTGGTTACATTCTGGTTGCCTGCATATTTTTCAGCGAAAGTACAGTGTTCCCTCGATTTTCGCGGGTTCGAACTTTGCGAATAGCCTATACCACGGTTTTTCAAAAAATATTAATTAAAAAATACTTTGCTGTTTTTTTCCTATACCACGGTTTTTCCCACCCAATGACATCATATGTCATCGCCAAACTAATAATTTTTGAAATAAATAACAAAAAAATAATTATTGTTAATAATTATGTTTGAAAATATCAGGATCACTAAGTGTCTTATTCAATGGTGAGTACCAGTAATAATGGTGAGTAAATGGTTGTTAAGGGAATGGGAAATGGTAATTTAGGGGTTTAAAGTGTTAAGGGAAGGCTTGTGATACTGTCCATAGCCAAAAATGGTCTATTTACCTCCGCATCTCTACTTTGCGGAAATTCGACTTTCGCAGGCGGTCTCGGAACGCATCTCCCGCGGAAATCGAGGGAACACTGTACTATGTTCTGGTTACATTCTGGTTGCCTGCATATTTTTCAGCGACAGTATCTTGGAAATGGCTGATTTACCAATGAGGGAGAGGTTTTTAGTCAAACCTGAAAAAGTATCTGCTGTAATTGTTAAATCACTGCACCGGAGACTTCTGTTGAACCATAACACGTTTATTCAATAAAACACAACGAGCAAGCGTTCTCCAGCAAAGCAACTCCCAACAAAGGCAATGGCTAACCTGTTGCCCTATTTATACCTTTTCTAAAGCGCAGGCTTTTCTAACTGACAACCGTTTAACTTTGGCGGCAACTTACATTTAGCCGCGTCTTAACCAATCAGTGATTTTCTCCAATTATTTAAATGAACACAACAGTAATAAACAGAGAAATTGGATTCTAAAATGAAGATAATTCAATCAGAAGATCACTGTAATTGATTGTGTTCCATTTCTGTTACCCTTGTTAAAAAAAATCTCTGGGAAAATCTTATTTACAAATGAAGTTGGCCTCCAAGAACATGACACAGTCCACTGATGGGCCACCCAGAATTTTTTTAAAGTTTGATCATGATTCATTAGTCAGAACGTTACTTATGCACATATATAAACAGAGTTCCCTTCTGTGTCATCCTGCTCCCTTTGTACACCTCCTACATTTTGGCACAGAACTATAGAATCTAAAGACACCCATTGACAATATTACTTTAACTTAGCAGTTTTAAGATGTGTAGAATTCTAATAGTGGAAGTCCACATATCTTAAAACTCCTGAGGTTGAGAAATGCGAGGCTAGAAAATCAACAGTCCTATGACAATTCACCAAAGCATCAAAACCCAATCAATTCACAGGTCAACTTGGCATAAGCAAAATGTCCTGCCTCACTTACAAATCAAGCAATATTGAAAGTTGTGGACAGTTGTGGTCATCTACTCTGTAGTTGTTTATATAGTCTGCAGAGCACATGCCCCTTTTGGTCATCAAAAGGTGACACACTGGTCAGTTAATTGTGACCTGACCATAGAGATGTGTTTCCAAGACAGTGCAAGCATGTGGTAGTGGTCGAAAGCCAACAGTCCCCATTTCATGCTTAGCTGTCTTGTAATGCACAAAAACAATATCACAACGTATTTTATTACAAGACAATGATATTCATGCAATGAGTCCAATCTTTGCATGTAGTATCTTGAAGCTTTCTCTCAGAAGTGGCTTCGTCAGCACGTACATAAGTGCACCAGGGTGCCTTCCGTCCCCTGTCCTAATGTCTCCCTTATGTTTCTACTAGCTCCATGTATAGGAACTCTATTATTCCCAATGAATATTTCTTCCATATTATTCCCAATGTCTTATCTTATATTCTTTTATTAATGTATTTTACTATGATTATATCCTCTGAAACCTTCATTATGTATTAGACAAAATAAATAAATAATAAATAAAATAAATAAAAAGGATCAAGATTCAGGTAAATGTAGATATCCTAAGATTTTTATTAATATTGATTGTTTCTTCATTGCTTACTTGACCCCTATGACAATTATTAAGTGTAGTACCGCATGATTCTTGACAAATGTATCTTTTTCTTTTAGGTACGCTGAGAGCATATGCACCAAGACAAATTTCCTATGTGTCCAATCACACTTGGCCAATAAAATTCTATTCTATTCTATTCTATTCTATTCTATTCTATGTAGACCCAGACTCAGATTTCGTCATGTGAAAACAAACAAACAAACAAAAATAGCTCTTCAAATTAAATGTCTGTTTTCTCTCGAAGCTAAAGCCAAAGTGGCCAAAGAGCATATTTGTCAGAGAGCAGTCTTGCCCACAGTAGCCAACAGCACCTGCACAGACTTCTATCCATTATGATTTGCCTTGTCTCTAAGATGTTGTAAAATGGTTTGTATGGTAAACTTGTGTTGGGAGAGCATTTGAGCAGTGTAACAAATGCATTCCAGCTGACTCTGCAGCAGCCTGGAAATGAGACAAAGGCAACATCATGAGGAATGCCCCATAAAAATAGTTTATGAGGTGTTTTTGTGCCACAGTTAGAGAAATGTAAGTATAAACCCTAAGTGGTGCCAAATGAACAAGTGCACGCTTCCAATTGCAAATATTTCTTCACGGAACAGTCAAAATCAGTGATAGTGAGTGCTGGACTGTGTTATTCTACATTTAAATCTTTTCCTTCCTGATTCTGACCCCTGCATTGACCTGTCTAACCTTGGAATTAAACCTGGAATTAAATTGTCTGTTCTTGGAATTCTGTTTCAGCTTTAGTCAATTTCCCCAGCTTCAGACTTGCTTTGTAAATGAGCTATATATATGCAGTCTTGATCCCTCTAATTATGTTGCTGTTCTATAGGTCAGGATCCAGATGGTCTTACATGATTCTCTGATATTTGGCAGAGCCATTTTCCAGGTCCTTGGGTAATTAAGAAGTGAATTTCCTTTTTTAGATCTGGCAGGTATTTATAATGGAATGATTTTCCTTAGGAGACTCTCTTGGCGCCAACGCTGATACGATTTTAGTGCTAAATCTTAATCTTTCTTTTTTCTAGCCTTTCAGATTGTAACAGTCGATTGTCTCTTTTATTGTTGTACCTGTTCTGAGGGAGATTTATGAGCTTTTAAAAATGGTTATGTTGTGGTTTTGTTTATGAAGTGCTTCAGTGTTTTAAAAACTATTTCACACCTGTCAGTTTTTAGTCAAGATCAATATAGATATTTTCAAAATTAATAAAAGTGGAAGTAAAATAAATCAGTAGAAAAATCGAGATTGACTGTATCCTTATAAAGTATTGTATAAACCTGATATTAAATAATTTTGCTGTTGTATAAGTAGAAGGATAAACCTGCACATTTAGATTTTGTGACATATTTTTGTTTTTGTCACTATTGCCTTTGGGACCTCTGTATTTGGATAATTATGTGGTGAGATTAGTTTAAATAAATCAATAAAGACACAGATTGCTTACTTTAATGATGTTAAAGTAGGAATTGTGCAGAAAAGGAGCCATTTGTTTGTCGGTAGTGGTTTGGCATGAACCATCTTTGGTAACATGGTATGCAAATGGAGTTAATTATGCAAATTATAATTATATAAAATTAAAATTACATGAAACTAAATTATGCATCTTAACTGCAGCCCTCCAGCTCATAACAGATTTCTGATATAGTTTTCTATGCAAAACAAGCTCTCATTGCTGCACTAAACAATCAGTTTCTATCCGTTATTTTAAAAATCAAGTTTCCCCCTTAGATATTTAGATGTTTGAAACAAGAACATGTGTTAGTCTGTGGGGACTCCTAATAACTTGAGAGCTCCATGATTCCAAAATCCGAGCAACGTCAATTTATTAGGCTGCATATTAATTGTGCTATTTATGCAAACCAGACAATACATTAGCATACCTATGTTTCTGCAATTTCCTGTCAGCTGGAGGGAATCTGCCCTGTTTTTCACTCATGAATTCCCTGGGAATTGCAAGATTTTGAAATGAGAAAGTAGGAAGCCCACTCTTACTCTCAGTTCCTCACCTTCACAAAGATATACATTTGTATTTCTGCCCGTTTTCCCTTAAAGATGGGAGAATGGGAGTTATCTAGGTTCATGTGGTACTTCATAATGATGCACAATGCCTATAGCAGTAACAGCGTCTGTACAAAGATTTCAGAATGAGCAAAGTGCATTTGAACCCATGAAATGGAGAGGAGAACTTGAAAATTGGGCTAATTTGGCGTTTCTCATGTGCCTATAACCTTGAGTACTTTTTCTTCATTAGGAGAATCAGATGGGAGTGAATTGTGAATGCCATAAATATAGGAGTGAATGAATATGAGCAGAAATATGTTAGACGTAAAATTTTAAAAAACTATTTTGCCAGTTCCTGAAGAAATAAAAATGGTATAGGCTAAAAAGCACCTTACACAATTCTACACCATTTGAAGGCAATATTTCAAAATACACTACCCAGGATAGAACTTTGTTAAACCATAACACAACTACGCTCCAAAAAGACCTGAACTCTGTTTCTGAGTGGTCTAACACATGGCAACTCCAAATCTCAACTAGCAAATGCTCTGTCCTACACATTGGGAAGAAGAATCTGAACTTCAAATATGAACTGAATAATCAAATTATCACAGATAATCCCCACTCTGTTAAAGACCTCGGTATACTAATAACAAAAGATTTAAGTGCCAAAGCCCACTGCAACAACATAGCCAAGAAGGCTTCAAGAGTTGTAAACCTAATCCTACGTAGCTTCTGCTCTGGCAATCTCACACTACTTACCAGAGCTTACAAAACTTTTGCCAGACCCATCCTCGAATACAGCTCATCTGTTTGGAACCCATATCGCACCTCAGACATTAACACCCTTGAAAATGTCCAAAGATACTTCACCAGAAGAGCCCTTCACTCCTCCACTCGAAATAGAATACCCTACGAGACTAGACTTTCAATCCTGGGCCTAGAAAGTTTAGAACTAAGATGCCTTAAACAAGATATAAGTATTGCCCACAAGATCATATGCCTGTCGGCGACTACTTCAGCTTCAACCACAACAACACAAGAGCACACAACAGATTTAAACTTAATATTATCCGCTCCAAACTTGACTGTAAAAAATATGACTTCAGTAACCGAGTTGTCGAAGCGTGGAACTCATTACTGGACTCCATAGTGTCATCCCCAAACCCCCAACACTTTACCCTTAGATTATCTACGGTTGACCTATCCAGATTCCTAAGAGGTCAGTAAGGGGCGAGTACAAGTGCATTAGAGTGCCTTCCATCCCCTGTCCTATTGCTCTCCTATATCTCCTATTCCTTTCTTCTATTCCTATATCTCTTCTATTCTTTCATTGATATCTTCTATTACTATATCTTCTTTTCTATTCTTTCATAGATATATTTTACTATGAGTATCTCCTCTATAACCTTCATCATGTATTTTGCTTTGTGTGTGTATATATATATACATCCACTAAAACTCTCATTGTGTATTGGGCAAAATAAATAAATAAAATAAAATAAATAAATACAGCCAAAACATATTGCTGTAAAGAAGGTGTTTGTAAGCATGTAGGAAGAGTTAAGTGCAAATAGGAGCCGAGGCCCCAGTTCCAGTCAGGTGGGGGCTACTCACTAAAGCAGGACAGGCAGCATGCAGGCTGCAAGGGGATATTGATTACTTTTACAGTGTAAACTGACACAGACTATTTGGATGATGTAATGAAGACAGATGATTCTGGTCTCTTCTCAGCTCAGCCTGGAGGAGGGGATGGAGAGAGAGATGCATCATCAATCAGATCCTGAAGATGCACTCCATAGCTTTTCCCACCTTTGATCTCCCACCCAATCTCTTTTTCACATCCCATTTCCTCAGGCTCTTTTGTTCACACATCTTGGCTGTTCTGCACGCGGCCCTTTCCAACTTCCTTCGCTGCAATGGCTCATTTTCTCAGAAATAAGCTAGCTCCATATTTGACCTACCCTCCACCCATGCAACAGGGCTGGCTCGTTTCATTCTCATTACTGTTTCCTGTCAGGGTTCCCTCACACCCCTCAACCAAGTCAGGGAAAACAATGGGTTTTAAGAAATGAACAACCGAAATAACAAGAAGTCTGTGGGACGGATGGATGAGGCAACGCTAATCTGAATGTTACTTGACTGTCTTGTTCTCTTTCACGGATTTTTAATTTATTATGAGATTTTTATCCTGCCCTTATCTTTGATCAACTCCATGTGGTGTAGAAGCTCATGCCTTCTATTTTCCCTACCACAATAACCTTGTGAGGTGGGTTGCGCAAAGTCACTCACTCGTACCTAGGAGAAGACTAGACCTCATATCTGCTGTTTTCTATCCAGCACCCTAGTCACTACTCCAACTGGCTCTTTTTACTTTTGCTTTGTTCTTTACTTCTTTATTTATTACTAGAATTGTGTTTCGAAAGCCTCATTTGGTAATTTGTGTGTACTGTATACATATAAATAGAGAAACCCATTTTAAAG
The DNA here is from genome assembly GCF_031021105.1 of Erythrolamprus reginae. Lineage (NCBI taxonomy): Eukaryota > Metazoa > Chordata > Lepidosauria > Squamata > Dipsadidae > Erythrolamprus > Erythrolamprus reginae. The sequence goes on along the minus strand of NC_091952.1, from coordinate 58,697,828 downwards.
TAATGAATGCTGAATAGATTGTAATAACTGGAGATTGAGATTCAGGAGTGCCAGATATGTTTTTTCTCCAATACGCCCTTCAGTCTGCCTTTTTTCCATGCACAGGGGAAAAAAAAGTATGATCCCAACATGGTTGTTTTGAGTCTGCAGGTGTATTTATCCATGCAAGGAAAAAGTGGCTGCTATTTTCTCAGAGTACCATTTCTCAGAGATGACCACCAAATGGTTGGACATTTCTCCAAAGTAATCTTGCTTCAGCTAGTGTACTCTATATTCATAGATTGCTCCCAATCTGATTGCTCATTCTGAATTTTCACAGTATTTCCATCTAAATGATGAATTTAAATTTACCTCACGTACACTTGTGAATGATGCTTTTGAAAATACCATCATGTTGTAAGTATTGCCTTTGAAGCTCACAGAGATGGAAGGGGTTTTTTTTGGCTCATTAGTCTTTACAGCATTTGTGAATCTCTAATCTGGCATACCTGAATAGTTAAATCTTTGCATGTAGAATTGGGAACATGAAGGATGCTTTCGGATAGGTAGCTTCTACTGCTACCAATCAAAAGACATTGTGCACTGTTCAATCTTTGCTTCCTTAACTAGATTTTTTTTTGTAGCACAGAAAGAAAAAAGATGGGAAAATTGAAGAAAAAACTCATTGGAAAATCAGAAGTTACCTCTGATCTTTTCATAAACTTTTGTGAATATAAGTCTGGTTGCCCAACTATTGATGGGAACTTTATGGCTGAAAAACAGGTCAAAGTGGTTCAAACAATTGTGACAAATTAAACACTGAGGATACAGGATGTTTCAGTGTGTTTGATTAAATTCAGGCTCTATTTAATACTTGCTTTGTGAAGTAATTATTCAGCTCTACCTTTATACTCTACTCATATATTTAACTAAGCAGACAGGTGTAAGTCCATATAAAATGATAACTTTTGGTGTATACCAAGAAATATATAACAAAAGGAAATTTAATTGCAGGGAACCTAATACAATACATAAAGTATGTCAATAATAGAGTACCAACATTGGGATAAAAGTACAACTAACATTCCTTTTTTGCTAACCATGCATTATTTTGATGGTACCTGTAATTCAGATCACAATGCATTATAACCCTTTCTACCTTTTTTCTTTGGTTTGTGTACTTGGAGAAATTCGAGGGGGGGGGGAGGCTTCTCTAGTAACAAATATAATAAATTACAAACAGCCAGTTGTATTTCCAATTCTAAGTCATTCATGCAGTGTGGAGAGAGACAGAGAGAGTGAGAGAGAGAATGAGAGAATAGAAATAATATCTAGACTTATATACTGCTTCACACTGCTTTACAGACCTCTCTAAGTGGTTTACAGAGTCAGCGTAGTGCCCCCCCAACAATCTGTGTCCTCATTGTACTGACCTCAGAAGGATGGAAGGCTATGTCAACCTTACGCCAAGAGAGAGAGAGAGAGAGAGAGAAGGAAAAAGTTGTGAAGTAACCTACTCCAGAATTGCAAGAGAGTTATGTTAATCACCGGGTGAGTGAAAAGAAATATAATAGGAACTAGAAACGTGTCACTGTTAAAAAGCTATACTGTACTGCATGTCATGAATGTAAATCCAGCTAGAATGATCCAAAGGATGTTTAGACCATAAGGTTAATGAAGAACAAGAGAAGGAAACTATGCATAGACATTTATTCCAATAATGATCATCCTCTTATATATCTCTGGGAAGGTCATAAACAAAACTTCAGAGCAACCATCTTCCTTTATTCTTCTTGTTTTAGCTTATCTAGGCACCAAGATTCCATTTAGATTTAGATTTATTAGATTTATATGCCATCCCTCTCCGAAGTGGTTGCATGGATTATTACGGGTAAATCTGTTATCACTGAGCAATATCAAACTTCCTAATATTAACTGAAGAAAATAGGATTTCCTAGATTGATATTGTCTTGAATTTTACAAAGCAATAATGCAGCGGTGGGTTGCTCCTGGTTCGGATCAGTTCTTAGAACCAGTAACAGTGGTGGCGGAAGGCTCTGCCCACCTGCCTGGGATGCTTCTGCGCATGTGCAGAAGTGGGGCACACACGCAAGCATGAACACAAATCGGTGGCAAACTAATTTAAAACCCACCATTGCAATAATGCTTCTGGATCATCTGGCAATATAAAAACAATTGATTTTGTAATATCTCTTCTTTGAGAGTGTTTATTTTCCATTTGTAATGGAATATAGTTACATTAGTTCTTTCCAAGAGGTACTAAAACTCTCGTCATTCTCTATGAGCTGAGTACTGTCATAATATAATTTGATGGTGAGTTCCATTAACATTAAATCTATGAAAAACACAACATACATTGACAATAGGTAGTGACAGAAATGTTTTCTTAAAGTTTCTATTTGATTTTCTAGTTAACTAACATAGTTAAGTGGTAATTTTGTACTCACTTGTGTGGGAGCAAGCCTCAATGAGATATAGTTTTGAATAATTCTGCGTATATTAAAAGATATGGATGTGAATGGAATGTTTTGGCCCTTTTCACTCTTAGACTTACCGTATTTTTCTGAGTATAGCACACACCTTAGTTTTTGGGGAGGAAAATAGGGAAAAGAATCTTCCTACCAGATATTAATTTGGCTAGTGTCCTTAGTCTGGTCAGCTTTAGCACATAATTTTATCCCCTGGTTAGGGCTTTAAAAAAACTTTATTTGGAGAGAGTAACAATGAAAGAGCTTACAAGTAGGTAAGAGCTGGGAATATCGTTGTTCTGTCGGGCTCTCTGGTAGAATCCTCCCAAAAATTCACAGGTACAAATTTCAGACACACACATGTTTGAAAATTCAAAACAATGTTCTTTATAATGAAAATTCACTTAAACTAAGCCCTCTTTTGGTATAGCAAAGAGCACTCGTCTCCAAATAAATTGGTAATTTATACAAGTCCCTTATCAGTTCTGTGATACTTAGCTTGCAGCTGTGAGGCAATTCAAAGTCCTTCTTTCACAAGGTGAAACACACTTTGCTCTGGTTTAGTTTCAAAGCAGGGAAAAATCAGCACACAAAAAGTCAAAGTCAGTAAAGCAGTCACGAAACACAACAATCAGATAATCCTCCACAATGGCCAAACCCACAGGCTGCTATTTATAGCAGCCTCACTAATTACCACAGCCCCACCCAACCACAGGTGGCCTCATTTTCTTTGATAATAATCTCTCAGTTGTTGTTGCCTATGCATCGCTCTCCGCATGCGTGGCTGTATCATTAACTCTTGTTCTGAATCCAAGGAGGAGCTAGATAATTGATCTCCTTCTGAGCTGTCTGCCTCACTCTCTTCCTCCCTGTCACTCATGTCTTCTTGGTTAGAGGAGCCTTCATCATCAGATTCCACTGGGGGCAAAACAGGCCTGCAGCATGTGGATGTCTCCCCCACATCCACAGTCCTTGGGGCAGGAGCTGGGCCAGAGCGAACCACAACAATCGTTAGCGCCTGGTTAGGGCTGGAAAGAAACATTTGGAGCAAGTTAGAGCAGTGAAAAAAATCCTGGAAAGACTTAGGACTGGGAATACATTCTTTGCAGAGAGTAACAATGAAAGAGCTTGTGAGCTGGTAAGAGCTGGGAACATTGTTAGCACCTGGTTAGGGCTGGAAAGAAACATTTGGAGCAAGTAGAGAATGAAAAAAAACCCTACAAAGACGGGGTTTGGAAAACATTATTCACAGAGAGTAACAATGAAAGAGCTTGCAAGCCATAAGAGCTGGCAAATCGTTAGCACCTGGTTAGGGCGGGAAAGAAACTTATTTGGAGCAAGTTAGAGGAATGAAAAAAACCCTGCAAAGACTTAGAGCTTCAAAAACATTCTTCACAGAGAGAAACAATGAAAGAGCCTGCAAGGTAAGAGCTGGGAAGATCGTTAGCAGCTAGTTAGGGGAAGCTACATTCAGAGTATAAAACACACTCTAATTATCAGTCTCTTTTAGGGAGGAAAAAGGTGTGTCTTATACTCCAAAAATAGGGTAATCATGCAGATTTGACAACTTTCCTCCAAATCAGCAGCCCATGAAGTAGATGTAACAATGATGTTTGGCTCCTACTCTGTAAAAGCTAGCCAACTGAAAAAGCCTCCATTAAAACCAACACAAGCCTTTCCCTCCTCCCTCAAACATAATTAGCTGCAAAAGAGAGTAATTTAGGAATGTGGATGGGGAAGAAGTCCCAGTAGGGAAAAGAATAGATAAACCTCACTTCCACAGGTGCTATGATTCTCCTCCACAAATCCAATTAAGCCAGAAAAAACATCTCTAAATACCACAGAGGAGATGAGGTGTCATCTCCAGAATGATGATCCTATAACTATTCCTTTTGCATAGTGATAAGGTTGAAGAAATTAACTACAGTGGTACCTCTACTTATGAACTTCATTGGTTCCGTGACCATGTTCTTAAGTAGAAAAGTTTGTAAGAAGAGGCAATTTTTCCCATAGAAATTAATGTAAAAGCAAATAATGCGATTGGGGAAACCACAGGGAGGGTGGAGGACCTGTTTTCTCCCAGGAGATTCCTACAGAGGCCCCACAGAGGCTTCCCCCCACCTTTTCCGGCCCTGATTCCTTCGAGGAGATTCCTAGAGAGGCCCCACGGAGGCTTCTCCCCACCTTTTCTGGCCCTGTTTCATCCCAGGAGATTCCTAGAGAGGCCCCACGCAGGCTTCTCCCTGCCCTTTCTGGTTACAGTTTTGGAGGCTTAGGTTTGTAAGTGAAAAATGGTTCTTGAGAAGAGGCAAAAAAATCTTGAACACCCAGTTCTTATCTAGAAAAGTTTGTAAGTAGAGGCGTTCTTCGGTAGAGGTACCACTGTACTTGTATTCAGTTCACTTTACTGTGTATGTGTTTGTGTGTTGGGTGGTGGTGGTGGCTCATGCCTGCACATGAGTGTAGCCCTCCCCAGACAATGTTCTGTGACAGTTGGTAGCTGATATAAGTGATAAGGTGATGCCCTGTTACTATTATCTATTCGGACACTGTCTCACAAATCAGAGCAGGTGATGCTCTGGGCATCCTGGTCCTGCAGTTCTCCCCATCCCCTCTCCACTCCAGGGGAAGGGTGCTGTAAAATCTTCATTCCCAGCCAACTCCAGGGGAAGGATACTGCAAAATCCCCATTACTTCCCAATCAACTGGGACTCGGGAGGCAGAGAATAGATGGGGGAGGGACCAGTCAGAGGTGGTATTTACGGATTCTCTAAACTACTCAAAGTTTCCACTATTGGTTCTCCAGAACTAGTCAGAACCTGCTGAAACCCACCTCTGGTCCATTCTTAATTTGAACCATCAGAACAATACTTGGGGTCACTTTGAAAATCTTTTCCCAGGACCTCTCCTTCCCATTTGAGGTAGCGCATGTAGCGAGCATCCTTTTAGAGGAAGGAATTAAAAGAGTGACATGTTTCTTATTGCCACTTTATTTCACTGGAAAATGTGAATCAGGCATTTGTTCACAAAAGCAACTCTGTGACAATGTTAATGTTTCTAAAATGGATCCCGGAAAGAGATCCTAAATAGGATTCCCCTTTTAAATTCACCTCTTAAAAAAATAAATTGGAGGACCAATTCAAGTATTGCATAAAGCTTCCACATATTAAGCACGCTTCCAATTCCTTTTAAACAGCAGCCTGTAAATGCAATTGTTATCTAAGAAAAAGCCCTCACAGGGACAATGCAAAAGCATAAAAATACAGAGGGAGGGATTCTGATGAACAATGGGTGGCTAAATATATATGGGAATTGCCTGTCTTTGAGAGACAGAATTATTATTTGTGATGTCTCTGCTTGGAATCCAAAAATGGAGAATTGCAACAAAACACAAACAATATTCCCTCTTTTAAAACCTGGTCTCAGTCAGAGAGACAGACACCCAAAGAATACAGCCTATTCACCGAAGCGGGAGAGACTGCAAATTAATTTGAAGCTTTTTTCCCCCACTTTAGAATTAATTAGGTTCTTAATTGAGGCTTCTCACTGGGTAATAATGCCCAAATCTCCGAGCCTGCATAAGCAGAAGGTAACAGTGTGGGCCTGTGTGGTGAATGTAAAAATCTCATCATCATAACACCATTGATGCAGAAGTCTTTGCTAAGCCAATGAGAAGAGAGCAACGGATGGAGAATAATTTATTCAGTAACCTCACTTTCAGGTTGCAAAGCTCTCCTCCATTGCTTATGTAGTAGGGGGAGGCCTCTTCTTCTACACCCATCCTGCCACTTCCATCCTCCTCCTTTCTTGTTACCTCTCTCTCTCTCTCTCTTCTTACACACACTACACAATTCTCTCACAATTAGGAATATATCTATTCAGCACTGCTATTATCTGCAGCCTTTCTGTCCCTCGGTCCTCTTTCTTTGCTAGCAAGCTATTTCCTGTGTAAAGCTGGGCTCTTTTGCACTCACCCGTTTGTTTAGTTGCTTTTGTGTAATTGTTGTCCAAAACCCCAGATCTGCTGAAGTCTTGAAATTAAAGCACCAGGGAAGAAGTCATGTAAAGGAGGAGGAAAAAGTAAGACAGCATTCTTCTTATTCTTTGTTTAAAGTCTTAGAGGATGAATGAGAGCGTGAGTGGCATTTTCTTTAATGCAGATCTCTGAGGGTGTACTGTGGATATGTGTTACCTACCTATTCTCTTTTGTTTGCACGTGTGTATTCATTCTTCTTTATTCCTCTTTTCAGTAATTAATCAAATGTTTATTGGCAGGTGACATTTACAGACCTCTGAATGTTAGAATGCTGTGTTTCTTTATGCTTGCAAAGCAATGATTTCATATAAGTAGATGCCCATAGCCACTGCTTTGATAGAAAGGTGAAATTTATTGTCTAAGGAAAGTCATGTAAGTGCCTGTGATGACAAAGTACCTTCATATGGATAGCGTTTTAAACACACCCCTATGTTCAGAATATAGTCAGCAGCAAAAAGAGGAATATTTGCACACTCAGTTCTACTTCATTTTTACCCTTTGGGCTTTATTTAGGTTTGATTTCAATATAAGATAACAGTTTGCTGATATATGGAAATATTTGTGTATAATGAGATCTTTTTCTGTCTCCCATGATATGTTACTATTGTTCATTGCGATCTGCATCTTAAATAGGAGTTTATTAAACATGTCTATAGAGGTATACAGACGAATGGGCTGCTGAAATTAACATAAGCCCTTTGTGTTTGAATAAACTTTCAATTGTTTTTGCACTCTTCCCATTTTGTGTGTGTGTGTAGGTATGGGTGTGTTGTTGATCTATATCTTACAATTCTTCTACACAAAAATGTTACATGATTTTATTATACTAATTTCTTAGAAGTTCCTAAGAAATCAATGCATTTACTTCAGATCGAGGTGTGACCATGGAAGCAGTCCAATCAGACTTAAGTCCTCAGTTATTGTCAACTGCCATCTGTGTGTATCAGTATGAGCCTTTGTGTTTCCTAATGCCATATGCTGTATGCAACACACAAGTGATACTTATGGCTGTCTATATATGTGTGATCAGATAAAAAGTTCCTTAATCTGGTGCAGTCAAGTACTTCTCATTGACTGCTATCAAGATAAAAACACACAGTTCATGATTAAATCTCTTCTCAGGATTGTGAACAGCAGGATAAAGGTGGTAGGTGCTTTGTTTTTATTTTTTTAAAAGTGAGTATTTCTGGATTTCCAATCAATGGGTCAGATGAAGTGATATCTAGCTCACAGATTGTTGCATTGTTACTTTTGTTAGAACAAATGTAATCTTAAAGTTATCTTGACAAAACCTAATTAATAGAAATAGCTTGGAAATGTTAGTCATTTTTCAAAAGGGTAAACCATGATTTATATCATTTGCTTAGTGCCATATGTTTGAGCATCATATATAACATACATCCTAGTGTTTCCAATAATTGACCCAGAGTCATCAATCTGGGGCAAATAAAACAGATGAAAGAGTTTCATTAAATCCCAGTATTAGGTAAAAAGACACAATGAGATGAATAATATTTTTTCTCATCCACTGGGAAGGTCTCAAAAAAAAAGAAAGGATGAGAGAAAGGAGAGAGAAAATAAGATAGAGAATCCATAGTCATAATGACATTTCCATAGTGCAACTATTAAGGACTTGAGGAACACAACTCCAAATTTGGAAATATATTACTATTAATTTAAATGATTGGGAATTTTAAAAAAGAGAGGATATACTAAGATACCATCTTTTGCTTTAATTTGGTTCATGCTGCCAAACCATATGCAAATTTTCCATTAAGGATATGACATTCCAGTTTATAGTCTTGCCCCTCTTAGCTGTTCTGGAACTAAGGTGTAGAAACCCCACCCCTCCTCTGCAGTGTGTGTCACCATGTAAAAACTTAGTTGGGGAGATCCTAACATCTTGATGAAATGATAATATCACCAGCAGAAAGAAATCTGCACTTCCTTTGTTTCTGCCTTAATTCTTTTTCAACCAGGAAAAGCTTTTGATTGCTATAAAGTGATGATAGTTTTGGTGGATCTGGATGAGGATAATTTTATTACTCCATGAGAGCCTTTTATTTCTGCTCATTGCTGGGGTAAAAGTATCTAATGTGATTTTCTCACCACATCCAACTTATAATAACAGATGATCTTTAAATGATTTGTTCTTAAGCTCTGAAGCTAAGGTTAGCTGTATAGATCAGCAGAATGAGCCTAACCATAATATGGAACCAAATGTTCAGAAATGAAGAGGTAGCTTTGCTGATGCTAAAATTGGTGCAAAAGTGAAATAGAAAATAATCTCTGGTGCTTCTTTTCTAAAGCTATTTTCTGTTGAGCAATCATTTCAGATCCTTTGGGATTCACTTCCCATAATTCCCTAGCTAATTACAAAAGTTGAGAGTTAAGTCCAATTCATCTGCAGCACACCAGATTAAGAAAGGCTGGTTTGGAACAAAGAAGTTTCTTGGCCATCAGCCAGCAACACCAAATGAGTCTAGAATTAGCATGTTCAAAATATTTCCTGTTTTTATAATGAAGAAATATAATATGTTTAAAGCAGTTTCTGTATCATATTATAATAATCTTTCTTATAATCTGGTACTAAGGTATAGATGGAGTCTCTGAACATGTTCTATGTAAGGGCAAATTAGCCTGACTCATCCAGACAGCTTTGAGCTGAGATGTATGGGTATATTTTTCTACCAGCAGCATGAATTGAAGTCGTCTACTGAAGTAAATAAGCAGTGGCAGAGTTGCCTGCAGCAATTTTACTGAAGACAGTGTATTAGAGAAGTGGAATCCCCCACTCTGTAATGGAAGGTCTTTGATTTTAGGGGCTTTATTATAAAACTGAGTCCTGTAGAGAAAGAAGAAAGAGTATTAGAAAATTTCAATCGTTTCAGCAAATGTGATTATTTTCCTTTAGGACTTGTGAAAGTTTAACACAGCATACAACCTTATTAAAAGCAATCCAGTGGATATTTTTTGTAACACACACACACACACACACACACACACACACACACACACTCTTTTAGTGTGACACGGAGGATAGCATCTCTTTTTATCTAATGTAGTCCAGTACAATTGTCATCAACCCCTGGAACATAAGGCAATTAAGCTATGAGATTCAGAAAGGCAAAAGATAGATTTGATTTTCCCACTCAGTCCACTCTTCAGTGAAACAAGTGCCCGCTTGTTACCATTCTGTTGCATACAGTCCAGAGATGTTCTCTTAGCTGCCACCTTCTGTACTTGCAATATTGATTGCATTCTATTTTCTATATCAGGACACACAGTGATTGTCTTAAATGGATAGTTTGTTATTGTGATTGTCATGTGCAATGCCTCATAGCCATCAATCTATTCTTGTCTAAAAGGTGAATCTGCCCCAGTTCGTCACACTGACCCAATCTACCCTTTCATATTTGAGATAAGCGAAGCTCCTTTACTATGTGATCCTACAACATTGTAGACTGCAGACACAATGTTTATTGTGGGTCACACAAAAAAAACAACCTCTGAGAAGCAATAAGAAGAATGGCCATGTATATTTTATAGGTAGCAACACTGTATTTGAAAGCACCCATTTGAGAGCTGGCTTAAATAATAAAGACTCCTGAGAAAGGGTGGGAGGGTTAATTATCAACAGCTAGTAGGTAACAGCTGGTTGAATAAAAACACAAGTTGCACTAGATCATAATTTTCTCCTCAGTGCATATACAGTATTTATATAAAACTGCATCAATAGATAGAAATTAAGATAAGTAAATATTAGCAAATATTAACATACATTAGCCGTTATTTTTAGCTTGGCATAGGAATTTAAAACAGGGACAGGAATTGCCTAAAGATAGAAGAACCCGACTACTGATCACATACTAATCAACTTGTTTTGAGATTAGCATAATCTATGAGCCAGAGATTTTTATTTGTAAACCATTGTTTTGCATGTACCCTGAGAGTTTCTGCACTGGAGACAATGCCTTGTGTGTCTAATCACACTTGGATAAATAAAAGTCAAGTCAAGTCTGGTCTAGTCTGGTCTAGTCTGGTCTGGTCTGGTCTGGTCTAGTCTAGTCTTTAATGTGATTTGGAAACCTAGTTGCATAATCATCTCCTGGAGCAAACTAAATTAATACCTGAACTTTTTGAACTCATGTGCCATTCATGTAGCACTTTAGATCAAACAAGTGATATGTTAGGACACCCCTTTACCTACAGACTAGTTTCTTCTGCATTTTTGAGGTTCTTTATTAGATATAAAAATGGTAAAAGACTATTCATGTTGATCTGGAACCTCTGCTGATTACATAGGCATGGTCCTGGGTTTTTTGGGTGGAAAGATTACAGAAGAGATTTGTCACTGTTTTCCCCTCTCTCTATTTTTTCAGTTTTCCAGGAAAAATGTCCTGGTTTTATTTTGATGATTTTCTATCCAAATATTAATGAAGAGTTAGCTTTTGGAAAATCAGCCAAGGATGGTCATTTGCAGGAAAAGAAAAGGGGAGCAATGTGAAGATGCAATTAACACCAGTTGAAGAATCCTCATCACTTGTGTTATGATGCCATGATAAATACAACCTCCTTGTGCCTTTTTATGGATGTCCGTGAAGCCAAAGTCCCTGTTACCACTGGAGTTGAGCAGCTTTTAGATACATTCTCAGTTTATATTCTCAATCTACTATCTTGATGGTGTGACTTGTTCTCTAATTTATCTCTTATATCTTTCTGAGCACTTCATGAAGTAGTAGATTAAAAATGGTATAGAGTGAGACCAGGGGTGGGTTCCTCCCAGTTCAGACCAGATCGCCTGAACTGCTAGTGACCCACTGGTGATGTGACGATGCGTCACAGATCTGGTTTGGTCAGCCACCAATTTTTTCAGAATTGTTGGCTAATGTTTTACTGTTTTGAAGGTTTTTCCTGTTCTGTTGCTTGTAAAAGGGCTCTCCCGCCTGCCCACCCTGGCTTTAAACTGACCTTTATTCATTCGCCCAAAGCAGAGCTGATCAGCTCCTCAGCTATGTTTTGGGTTGATTCCAGCTACCGAACATTTGTGGAAGCCAAATTGCACGAGGGAATATGTGTATGCGAATGGAACATGCACACGCATGCAAAAATGTCATGATGCGAACCGGAGGCAAAGGTAAGTGGAACTCATCCCTGGAGTAGACATGTCAAACATGCATTCCATGGGCTGAATCTGGCCCATGATAGGCCACGGAGTTGGCCCTGAGAGATTGAGGGACCAGCCCCTGCTGCCCACCCAGTCAGCTGTGATGCCCAGGCCATGCTCACCCTGGCCTCCAAGGGCTAACAAATGCCTGATGAGGCCAGTGATGGGATCGACTTTGACACCCTTGGTATAGACCAACAATATCTAATTATACTGCTGCAAAGGTTCAGGTTAGAAACTTTTTCTCATTCAGATTTATTTATTTATTTATTATTATTTATTATTTATTAATTAATTTTTTATTATTATTTATTTATTTGTTTATTTATTCATTCATTCATTCATTCATTCATTCATTCATTCATTCATTCATTCATTCATTCATTCATTCATTTATTTATTTATTTATTTATTTATTGGATTTGTATGCCGCCCCTCTCTGCAGACTCGGGGCGGCTAACAACAGCAATAAAACAATATATAACAAAATCCAATATTTTACTAAAACCAGTTAAGATTTAGTTGTTATAACAATTGCACTTTGCATTTCCCGTTGGTTACAACCATGAGAGACTTTTGGAACATACGTGATGGTCTTTTCCTCTTCCTCAGAAAATCACACAAATGTCCCCCTGCACAAGTATTATAGAGGTTGAACTATATTGAGTTTTCTGGTACTAAAAATAAAAACAATTTAAAATGTTTTTTAAAAAATGTTCAAGTTCTATTATTTAAAACTATTACGTAAACTGTAGAAGCAAATCATATTTTAAGGTTTACAATATACAGGACCTAAATCAAGGACCAAACAGAACAATATGTTCTAAGAAGTTAGTTTCTGTTTAAAACAGCACCCAAACTATGAAACTCCTCTCCAGTAGAAATTAATATGTCTCCATAGTATAAGCATTTTGTTATACTAGTAAAACTATTGTTTCATTGAAGATTTTGAACATATTTGATATAATCAGGTGTTTATGTTTTGTATTCCGGTGGAGTGAGCAGATGAAACCTATTAGAGTAGGTCAGCGGCTCGTAAGTTCTTGCGGGACCAGTGCGATTTTGCTGATGCACCTGTGGAGGTGGAGCAAAATCGTGCACGGAGCTGCAGGTAAAACCTCACCGAACCACAGCTGCAATTCTGCTACTTCCACAGGTGCAGCAGCAAAATCACGCTGGTCCCGCAAGAACTTACGAACATAAGAACATAAGAGCCATGCGGAATCAGGCCAAAGCCCATCGAGTCCAGCATTCTGTGTCACACAGTGGCGCACCAATTGTCCATGGGGATCTTGAGCAGAAAGAGAAGGCAAGACCCTCCCTTTCCCCTGACCCCCAACAAATGATACTCAAGGGAATCCTGCCTGCCTCAACCAACATGGATATCTGTTTCAATAACCACCGATACACTTGGCATCCATGAATCTGTCTAATCCTGCCTTGAAGCTATCAAGGCTGACAGCTGTCACGACCTCTTCTGGAAGTGAATTCCATAAACCAATGACCCTCTGGGTGAAGAAATATTTCCCTTGATTTGTCCTCACTTTCTTACCTATGAGCTTTAGGGAGTGCCCCCTTGTCCTAGTATTGTGTGATAGAGAAAATAATTTTTCTCTATCTGCCTTTTCTATCCCATGCATGATTTTATACACTTCGATCAAGTCACCCTTTAAACGCCGTCTTTCAAGGCTGAAGAGACCAAGGCATTGCAACCTGGTTTCATAAGGGAGATGCTCCATTCCCTTGATCATACATGTTGCCCTTTTTTGCACCTTTTCCAGTTCCATTATATCCTTCTTGAGGTGCAGTGACCAGAACTGTACACAGTACTCCAAGTGTGGTCTCACCATCATTACGAGCCACAGCAGTGAGCGAAATTTAGTGTTCCAGCTCGTAGCCCACCGCTGGAATAGGTCAACGGTCATGAAGGTGGTCTCTGCAAGCGATGTGGTATTCTAAGAGCATGGCAAGACACAAAAGATTATCTGATCAACCACTAGGAGAAGAGAAATTCTGACTGCAAACCTTCTCCTATCCATAATTGGAAAAGGTTTCAGGAGTAAACCTTGAGGAAAAATATGGAGCCGGAGTCCCAGAAGCAGTTTGTGACTATGTCACATTTTGATAACTCCTGCAACGTAGCTAAAATCAATTGTACTAGCCTTTGCCATTCCATTGGATTATTTCAGAGATGTGGAGCTGAGGGATCTGCTGCTTGGGTAACAGTCTATCCTCCATACTAACCTACCCAGGTTTCATGCTGTGGGGAGCCCAGAACATGATATCATGGTCTTTCGAGACCGAAGGATGCCGATACAATGCAATGCTTTGTAGTATTTTTTGAGAGTTCATATAATACTAAAACTGTAGATTTTGCATGCAGTTATTTGAGAAAAAACCTTAGTGACTCTGCTGGAATTTAATAGACAGTTGCAGGATTGCATTGTAGGGCTTCCAAAAGAGGATGGAGAAGCATGTGGTCATCTAGATTCTTTGTACTGTAACATCTATTAGCTGCAATGATCAGAGCCAACTTTCAAGGATGATGGAAACTGACAAAACCTGGAGGGTTGTAGATGCAGGATTCCTCTACCTTGGCTGCAAAATTTTGTTGTAGGACTTTAAAGCAAACCAAGATGGAATTTGAGGTCTTTACTCCAGAATAAAATATACCTAGGCTTCTGCTACCTATGGCTTTTAGCCTTTTTTTTCATGGCTACTATCTCTATAATTATTTCTCATCTATTGAGGCGATAGGGATTGATGGTAGGTAAAAGTTTCTCTTTTTTTCCTCTGCCACCAGGCACACATAGCATCTCTGCTTCTTAGGGGAATTGCTACAGGAGTATTTTAAACAGCAGTAATTGAAAAGGACAGGGAAGCTAAAGAGCACAGCAAATGTTGAAGTCAAGTGAAATGGAGCCAAATGGAACCAATCTAGTGTCATTTGGGTCCTGCATTCCAGCAGCTGCCTTGAGTAATTATTCTCTAACTAGTGTCAACGAAATGCCAGCAAGCAGATGGAATACTCTGGGAATTTCGTAGGAGATTCTACTATCCGCCCTCCCCTTTCTTGCCTTTAATTTTTTTCCCTTCTTCTTAAAAATTCATTTTAAAAGATTAACAATCTTGATGCAAAGAACATTTATTGATATGGATATGATGGTGATGGAAGTAGAATCCTCGAAGAGGGGTGGCATGGAAGTCCAAACAAACAAACAAACAAACAAACAAACAATCAATCAATCAATCAATCAATCAATCCCTGTTTAGATAAGCTTTGGCTTAGAGCTAGGAGGATTTTCCTTTGACTTAATCAATATGATTTTGAAATAATTCTAGCTGGACCAATATCTTCTTACATTCATTGTCTATCTACTGTTAGCATCTTAAGCCAAGCCAAATCAAAACATTCTAGAAAGTTTCTAGAAGCTTGGCATTCAGATGAATCAGTGATCAATAAATACATAAAGATAAATCCTATTTACACACCATTCAAAAGATATGATAAAAAGCTAAGAAAGAAACAAGAAGACAAGAACACATCCTCTTCAGCAACCAGCAACCAGATTAGCCAGGATTAACACTAGAAGAACTATCAAGCAATAAATAATATTCTAATCAAGAAACTACCAAGAAGAAAACCAAACCCCCACCCAAACTGCAAGAGTAAACCCCAGCCTCATTCTGATGATGTTACCGATAATAGTTGGGTAATGAATTACTGGCAAGCAAATACCAAAGTCAGAAAACACCACAAATTTCACAGTTCAATCCTGGGTTATATATATTTTTTCTTCTATTGGAACTATCTACTTAAATTGATTAAATTCTCATGCAAGATCTTTGCAAGAAACAGTTTACCTTTCCAACATGCAGTATGAGCTAATTGAAGCACCTCAAAGACATCTGCAACAGTTGGTCTTCATGATTGACATTAAGAATTCAAGTGTGGTACACATACAACAATGTAGCAGTGTTTCCATTTTTGGTACTTAATAGATATTAAATTAATGGTAAGCATTGTTTCAATCAGTTATTTTGTTACAGATATAAAATAGTAGTGCAATTGCTGCCCCCTTTTACATTTCTGACATGTATAACTTTTTTTGTTAGACTCTGGAGGAATCTTCTCTTCTTTCTTTTGCATGATCTGGATTAGCCCACAACAATTGTGGTTATTCATGAAATCAGTCATGAAATCACTCCTTGAAATTGTAGGTGGCTCTTCTGGCAGGCCTGGAATTGTTGAGTGAATGAAATTTTAGATTTGCTAGGAATGTGAGTGAGAGCATATATGTTGCCTGGGTTTTTATCAATGTTTTTATGCTGTTTTTATGTATCGTTTTTATTCATTGGAAGCCCCCAGAGTCCTTTGGGAGTTGGGCAGCATACAAGAATAATCTATCTATCTATCTATCTATCTATCTATCTATCTATCTATCTATCTATCTATCTATCTATCTATCTTCCCCAATGTCAAGCTGATGTAAACTCCTTAAAACCCACCTATGTCATCAGGCTTGGGGGAACTGAGACATCCCCCCCTTGCCTATGTAATTTTGTGCATGATATGACTGTGTGTATGTATTTTATCTATTGGGTTTTTTTTTCTTTTTAGACTTTTTAATGTAAAACTGTTATTTTAGATTTTAATTATTAGATTTGTTACCATGTATTGTTTTTATCACTGTTGTGAGCCGCCCCGAGTCTATGGAGAGGGGTGGCATACAAATCTAATTAATAATAATAATAATAATAATAATAATAATAATAATAAGTAGCACAAGACCACTTTGGGCCCTTGGGGCTGTTTTTCATACATATGCCAAGGTCTTCTGCAGACATGTGAAATAGGAGCGTCCCCCCCCCCCCAAAAAAATAAGTCCTACATCAAGGTAGGATGGAATGGCAGCTTTTCCTTGGAGGTGGTGGTGTCATCATGAATTGAACCTAACCAAATGGCAATTAACCAACTTTCTTACCCTGTATGACAGGCATGGCTTTTTTTTTCAGACAACAATTTCATCTTTAGTACAATTGTGTGAGTCAGTTTAGGCTGACTTAGTCAAAGTTTATCCAGAATTGTTCTATACTGAAAAATCAGGACTCTGATAGCACCAGTGGTGAAATCCATTTTTTTTTTTACTACCCGTTCTGTGGGTGTGGCATGGTGGGCATGGCAGTGGAAGGATATTGCAAAATCTCCATTCACACCCCACTCTGGGGTCAGCCAGAGGTGGTATTTGCTGGTTTTTTCTGAACTACTCAAAACTTCTACTTCTGGTTCTTCAGAACCTGTCAGAAACTGCTGGATTTCACCTCTGGATAGCAACTTTTCAGACTTATAAATTTTATTAAATGCGTAAGCTTTCATTAGCTTGGACTTCCTCAGTCATAGTTGATTAATCAAGGGCTCTTATGAAGTGGATATGCAGTTCTTTGCTAGAAATGGAATATATCTGGAGCATTTGTGGGATAGATTGACAATGGAATTTCTGCAGATCAAGTGAACTAATTTGTTTCAATACCTTCCTGCTTTTCCTGTCTTTTCAGTCTATGCCTTATTTCTTAATATATTCCCATATTAACAGTCATAATATAATACCAGTTCTAATGTGTTATAATTTGATTTGCCTGAATTGGAGGCTGTCACATTTCTGGAAAAGCTCTCACCTAACAATTTGTCTAGATAATTAGATTCCAAAATATTGTCTACGTAGACACATTTGAATATATTTTAGAAAAATCTCCCTATAGTCAGGAAATTGGGCTGTGTAGAAACTGCTACTGCTCACAGCAGAAAGGACTAGGAATACCAAGATATTCTTCATCTTTACATGAAGATATGAATTTGAGGGACCTGGTAAGAGTGTATTGACATGAGTATAAGATTAACCCCAGTTACTTCCGCTTCTTATTTTTGCATTCAATGAATTAAAAGCTATTTTGTTTGAAAAAGAGCTTCAATTTCTTATATCCCTTCCTTATTTGTAGGCAACCTAGTGGGTTGAGAAAGAATACAGTGTACATCCTTAGAGAACATGAATAAGAAATCTAGAAAAATTCTGTTAGTGCAAATTTTGGATCCAGTGTTTTGATGCAAGGCTTAGTATCCCCCCCCCTGCATTTACCCATGTGACCCCCTCACCAAAAATCACTAGAGATTGCTTGAAAATTATCCTTTGTTTCTCTTATCAGACATTCTGGAGTTTACAAAAATTATTTCCCAATGTGATGTAAGAATGAAGGCCGATTGACTTCCCCACCACAAGTGAAATAAAAAAATTCCCAAGGTCTGAAATAATGTATTGTCTTGGTATCTTTCTAAGATCCTGCTTAGATATAAAAAAGTGGTCTCAGATATTTTTTTAAAATGTTTCTTAATGATAAGTGTATGTGTTTGTGAATTTCTATACACAAGGAAAATTTAGAAATACTCACATTAATCCTTGTGAGTTAGAGATAAAAACACCCTCAAGTCAGTCTCACTTCTTGATATGTGACAGATGTGCTACTGTTTCCTTTTATTTTTTCCACACTTAAGTGCACTTAAGTTATGTGCAGTATACCAAACAATGTCGTTTGGCGGGCCCCAGGGGAAGAGCCTTTTCTGTGGCGGCCCCAGCCCTCTGGAATCAATTCCCCCCAGAGATTAGAACGGCCCCCAACCTCCTTGTCTTTCACAAATTACTCAAGACCTACCTTTATCGCCAGGCATGGGGGAACTGAGACATCCTTCCCCAGGCTTTTATATTTTATGTTTGGTATGTATGTGTTTTTATGGTTTTAAATGCTGGGGTTTTATATATGTTTTATTTTTAATATTAGATTTTTTTCACTGTTATGTTGTTTCTATTATTGTTGTGAGCCGCCTCGAGTCTTTGGAGAGGGGCGGCATACAAATCTAATTAATAGTAATAATAATAATAATAATAATAATAATAATAATAATAATAATAACAGCTGTAAGGAGGCAGGTTGGTATAGTTGCTGAGATAGAATAGAATAGTGTAGAATAGAATAGAGTAGAATAGAATAGAATGGAATTCTTTATCAGCCAAGTGTGATTGGATTTAGTCATTGGTGCATATGCTCTCAGTATACATAAAAGAAAAAGATACATTTGTTAAGAATCATGTGGTACACTTAATGATTGTTATTTTATTGCGTTTATTGTTTGTTTAGAGATGCTTTGACAGTTTCTCTAGTGAGCTCTTATCCCGCTACCCACATACTGAACTTCAACAGAATGAGATAATATGGTCCTTTCTTTCTTTCTTTCTTTCTTTCTTTCTTTCTTTCTTTCTTTCCTTCTTTCTTTCTTTGTATGCCGCCCCTCTCCAACCTTGGCAACTTTAAGACTTGTGGAGTTCTGGCTAGTTGAAGTCCACAAGTCTTAAAGTTGCCAAGATTGGAAACCCCTGCAAGTTTATCTCATCTACCAGATGTGTCAAACTAGCAGCCCACAGGCTGGATGCATCACATGCAGGCCACACCTACCTCAGCTCCGTGAATGGGAAAACATCACAAAAGATCATGTGACGGCAATGTGATGCCGCAAGTTTGATACCTGTGATCTACCTTAATTTCATGTGTCAATCTTTCTGACTGGGAATCTGGAGAACTGTAGTCCTAGAAGACCAGATTGGCTGATTTAAATGAAAGCCCAAAATCTGGACTCTTGCTTTAAATTCACATCCTAATCTCAGTGGTCTCAAAAAAAATCAATCCAAACCTATTCTTGAAGATAAAACAAGTTGACAGGCTTTAAAAGTTAATGTATTGATGCTTCACGGTTTGCAATAGCAACCCTGCCCCTGAGAGAAGAAAATAGGCATAGGGAGCCTTTAATCTTGGAGGCAAACAGCATGGTGTTAGGAGTGAAGTGTCAATCCTTGTAGATTACTAAATCACAGAATCTACTAAATAAATTAATATAGCCAGCCTGAGAAAGTTCATATTTCCACACCAAAAGGTTGAATTATCCTGGACCAGCTTTAATCTAATCCATTTATCACTATTCATAAGGATAAAGACTGAGACTAAAGATAAAGAGGCTGCCCGGAACCTTTAGAAAAAAGTGAGAGATAACAGTTCTGCAAAATAAATAGCCTTTCTCTCCTCAGATGCAACTTTGTGACTAATGTGGGTAACTACCTCCTTTTTCCCCAGTTCTTCTCAAATAGGTATTCTGTTGCAAGCCACCCCTGATAATGTATATTGTACATCATGTACATTGTTTGTGTAAATTGCACAGCCAGTATTTCCATTTGGTGACAATTGCCCTACTCTGTTGTGTAAATCATCTGCTCTTAGATGACCCACTAGTTGATTGCAGAGAGCACTTATCAAAAGGGGGATGCTTTGTTTTGAACAAATACTCTATGAAGCAGCCTTCTGACATCCTACTCTTCTCTACTTTGGAGGAGCTCAAAATCTTTAATAGCTCACTGTTGTCATTCTGGGCATTTGAACCCATTACTCATCAGGGCTCTTTTGTGCCATTCCTGCAGATCTAGGTGAATTCCCCAAAGGTATTGCATTTCCTAACTCGCAGCCTAGATTTAATTACAGCCAGTGCTGCAGGAGATGAAATGTCCAAGAGACAAAGCAGTGCTAAAAGATACAGGCACACCCTGATAGGCTGGGTCTGTTCCTTCTCTTTCTGCTTTCAGACAGCAAGAAACAGGACAGTTCACTTTGTGTTTTGAAGCCAAAGATGGCATAGATTGAGCAAAATAAACTGGCTGTAGTGCCAGTTTGGGGGAGATGTGGATTGGTAACAATAAATTATTATTATTATTATTATTATTATTATTATTATTATTATTAATTAGATTTGTATGCTGCCCCTCTCCATAGACTCGGGGCGGATCACAACAGTGATAAAAACAATACATGGTAACAAATCTAATAATTAAAATCTAAAATAACAATTTTACATTAAAAAGTCTAAAAAGAAAAAAAACCCCAATAGATAAAATACATACACACAGTCATATCATGCACAAAACTACATAGGCAAGGGGGGAATGTCTCAGTTCCCCCAAGCCTGATGACAAAGGTGGGTTTTAAGGAGTTTACGAAAGGCAAGGAGTGTGGGGGCAGTTCTAATCTCTGGGGGGGAGTTGATTCCAGAGGGTCGGAGCCACCACAGAGAAGGCTCTTCCCCTGGGTCCCGCCAGACGACATTGTTTAGTCGACGAGACCCGGAGAAGACCAACTCTGTGGGAACTAACCGGCCGCTGGGATTCGTGTGGTAGAAGGCGGTCTTGCAGATATCCTGGTCCGGGGCCATGAAGGGCTTTATAGGTCATAACCAACACTTTGAATTGTGCTAATAATGTTCATATCTCTATTAATCCCTCACAAAATGAAGATAAAGCAAACAATAAACACACAAGCAAGCCAGGAAGTCTTTCGTTGCTGCTTATTGGACTAAATGGGTAGGAATACACATCTAAGCCATGCTAAGCAGAGAAAAAAATGGCGTTTGAATACTTTTAAAAGGAGAAAAAAAACACTGGGTAAAGTTATGGAGTGGGGATTGGGAATCTCTGGCATTTGCATTTAGGGAAGAAGAACCAAAGGTCTTTGAATAGGTTCCTATTTTCTGAAGCATAATTTATTGTCAATTTATCTTCCTATACTTCAATTAAACCCCAAGGACCTGTGAGTGCATGTGAGGGTCAAAAAGGTGAAGATGATTGCCACAATGATGCAATTGACCTTCTGCCTCTTAGGTGAAGCTATCATAGTTTTGACTGTACCATAGGGCCACCATTTTGAATTTTGGAGTTACCATTTATAGACACCCCCATCAAAGTGCATCATAATGGACTTCATGGCCTTTTGGGCTTTTTCAGATCAAAATGATACTTTAGCCAGGGAGGATTCAGGTATCAGGACAGCTGTACCATGAAAACTCTCACATCTATGCCACTTCAAATAGTGATGGAAGTTGAAAGATAGCACCCAAAGAAGCGAAATGCAAATATCTAAAGCTCACTGTGCATGAGATAAAAAGCAGAAGAGAAAAGGTTTGAAGAAATTGGAATATAGTTGTTGGCATAAGATTGGTGTGTATAGATGAGAAAAGGAACAGAGGATTGTAAACACTGACATTAGAGTCCGAGAACTGAAATGTGAACTAGAGATGAGTTTCATACAAACATAGCTCATAACCATATTACATACTGGGACAAAACAGAAATGAGACATTATATTTGAATCAATGCTTTATACTGGAGATAAGCGAGATCCATATCTCAATATATGCTTAGTGTTTCAAGGCATCCTAATCTTCTTTATATTTATTCCATCAACATTTCACTTCATCTTTGTAGCTTTACCCCTGGTCTGCTCAGCCAGGTTCTTCTGGGCTAAAATAGAAGTGATGTGATGATCCCTCCTCTGCCCCCCACTATTATTCTTTGTTGAGATAGTCTTAATAAGGTTGTTTTTTCATTATCACTGATGGCATCATGTCCTACTGTTTTGTTTATAAATCTTAAAATAGAGGTTTTTTGGGGGGACCCTGCTTCGCCCACATTTGTAACACAGCTCCATTTATTTGATTGTCTCCACTTTCCAAGGATGTATTAACTGTGATCATTAATGTTGAATTGTCACGACAGAAGCACAGCTTCATTGCAAGATTTCTATGCTGGAGGGTTTTTTCCCTTCTGTGTTTCATACAGATGGGATGCTGAGGCTTTGTTTGGCCATTTGCCTGAACCTGCCTTGTAGCAAATAGTTAAACACTGTGGGGCAAACACATGTCCCCCATCCTTTATCAAAGGGTGTGATATTGTGGTCCCAAAGCGCTGAAATAGTAACACCTTCAGCGAGCATTCCAAGTTTAGAAACACATCTTTGAGGCATGCCTAATTAAAATTAGAATAAATTAACACAGAGTGGCCCAGGTCCCCAGATGCAATACATTAGGTAGGTGAGATGCATCTAATTAACACTGGGTTGTTTGTGCCCGGTTTAAGATGGATTGGATTCCCTTCTTTTCTGAGACCATGAATTATAATTTCACACTGGTTATCAAGATTCACATGAACTTGGTCAACAAATCCCAGGTGATTTGGAATGTGTTATTTTGTCAGTTGTTTGTACAAGGCTTTTGAAGAGCCAGAAGATTTGGGAGGGAAAGTCTCATGGCAAGAGATAAGAAGAGTCCATCTACTCGATCAAAGACCGAGTCCAGCATTCTGTCCCTGGAGGCGCTGAAGGCAGACTTGAGAACAACAGCCCTGTCCTATTTGTATTCTCCAGCAGCTGGCAGGGATAGACTTACTGCCTCTGTACTTGGGGTAATCCATAGCCATCCTAACATTGGATATCCTTACCAGCATTGCATCATGATATTTCTATAACCTTCAGTGAAGAAGACTGCACATTTGGTGTTATAATAATAATAAAGAAAATATGGATAATTGATCTGGCAATCCCAGGAGGTAGAGTATAAGACAAAGGATTGGAGATCATAAAATGTCAAGATCTGAAAATCAAAATTGGAAGAGTATGCCTTAAACTGGCTGCGGTGCTCCTTGTGGTTATTGGCACACTGGGTACAATACCAACAAATCTTAGAAAATCTGCACATTGACAAAATGTATATCTGTCTGCTTGCATATGCACATAAATTATGACATCCTAGGATCTTGGGATGCACTTGATGCTATGAAAACCAACACCCACCAAAGAATTCACAGTTATTTCTAATTTTTGTGTTCGTAGAAGAAGATTGAGGGCAGAAAAAGATCTCATGATCCATCTAGTCTGCCCTTATACTATTTCCTGTATTTTTATCTTAGGATGGATATATGTTTATCCCAAGCATGTTTAAATTCAGTTACTGTGGATTTACCAACCACGTCTGCTGGAAGTTTGTTCCAAGGATCTACTACTCTTTCAGTAAAATAATATTTTCTCATGTTGCTTTTGAGCTTTCCCCCAACTTAATAATAATACAAACAATGTATTAAATGTACCTGAAATATAGATATAATTCTTTATGAACTTTTGTCATAATACCAGTGGTGAAATCCTGCTGGTTCTGTCCGGATCGCGTGTGCCAGCGGTGCATGGTTTGACAAACCAGTAGCAACAGCCGTGCAAGGCCCCGCCCAAAAGCCCACCCACCCAGACATCCTTACTTCCTGGTTTTAACTTTCTGTAGCTGCAGCAGCGTGAGGCTCCACCCACCCACCTAGATATTGTTACTTCCTGGTTTTAACTTTGCCGAAGAGACGGAGTAACGACACGGACACAAGAGCTGGATTTAAACTTGGCCCATTTTTATTAATTAATAATTTGCATAATTTATTTAATTAAATTAGCATAAATTAGCATAAATTAGCATAAATCAACATGCTTAACTAATGACCCAAACAGTGGACCTGCAGGGTCAAACAAATACTTCCGGGGCGGAAATGACGTAGCAACTCAACATTCCTGGGCAACTATGGGCGTAGCTCGATGCTAGTCCAGGTGAGGGACCTCTCCCTCACCTGAGACCCTGCCATGCACTCGCATGAGGGGGGTCCCGCCGGCGCACCCCTACCCGGGGACTTCAATGTGCGGGACCCAAAGACAGGTTCCCCCCAACTGCTCAGGTAGCACCCCACCATGAGCTTGGAGAGAACCTGTCAATCATCCCCAAAGATGCCCAAGGGAGAACGCGCAGTTGCTAACCACCACCCAGATTTCCGCCCCTAACCTGCCTACCCAAATGACCAAAGGTAAGCCAATCAACCTATTCAATGCAAGCACCCCCTAACCACACATCCATCTCCCCAGTGTGGAATGGGCGAAAAAACGGCCATGCCTAATGGGCAAAGCCGCAAAAAATTCCCATTCGGCCCCCCTAGGGGCGACCCAATAGTAGCACACTGCAAGATAGTGGAGGGCGGGCGGGTGTCTGCTCCAGCTGCCGGTCCCAGCGAAAAGGCTTGGCCCAGGGCCTGCAGGCCCTTAAATAGGGCCAGCAAGCCCCGCCCCTGACCGGCAGCAACGTCAGGCCTCGTAGGCCTGATTTTCGGCCGAAATCTCATCTCGCGAGATTTCGGCCGAAAACAAGATGGCGGCCGCCATGAGGGAGTCCGGTGTCTGCCCGGTCCCTCCGGCAAAGGCTGCCAGCCGGTAAGTCGACCGGCGCTATTTTGTAGCTGCAGCAACGTGAGGCTCTGCCCACCCAGCTGGATATTGTTACTTCCTGGTTAACTCGCTGCGCATGCGCAAAGCCTTCTGCTCATGCACAAAGGGTAAAAAATCAGCTGTGAGCACGGCACGGGCATGGCACATATACTTCCGAACTGGTAAGGAAGGTAAATAGATTTCACTCCTGTATAACACAAGTATTCATTTTTTTGGTGCACATCACTTTGAACTTTGAATCTAAGCCTTGCATTGGTAAAACCGTGGAATCAAATACGCCTGTGACAAAATGTGGAAACAGAATGCGATAGATTTATTAATGCAAAATGAATACAGAATGAAAACAAACAATTATGGAAATGTATGTTTGAGCAGGAAGTCCTTGGATAAAGGTGGCTCTGTAGGGACATGGCTCAGATTTAGTTTAACCCTTTAGTCAGTTGAACACCAATTCTCATTCTCCATGCATTATCTCCCCTCAGTTGTTGCAAGAATAAAACAATAAATTGCATTTTTGTTAAACTTGATATATTTGTTTTATAACAGCAGCCACTTTGTTTTATTGTTGCTATCATTAATATGTCACCTTTCTAGGTGACTATTTTAGATATCATAGCATGAATATTCTACAGAAATACCTAACACTTGTTTATTCTCTATTTTCTATCTTGTCTGTCTATATTTTGGGGGAATTTTAGGAATTAAATGATTATATAAATTGGAGCCAGTTTAGTGGTTAAATCATCTGACTAAAAGCAGAGGGACTATGAGTTTTAGTCAGCGAAGGGCTACCAAAATTTTTACTACCACGCTGTTGGCGTGGCCCTGCATTTTCTTTCAGCATCTTTCAGTGTAAATTGGGTGCTCTGGACTGGAGCTCCATTTTCACTACCCCACTGTGTGTCGTCCCCCACCCGTACAAGCAGTAGCCCACCCCTGGTTTCAGTCCTGCCTTAAGCCTAAAGCCAACAGGAAGACCTTGAGCCAGTCATTCTCTTTCAGCCCTGGGAAGGAGGCAATAGAAACTCATTCTTGAAATCTTGCCAAGAAAATGGCAGGGACTTGTCCAAGCACTCTCCAGGAGTCATTACGGATTCAAAGATACACATATGTCAATGAATTAGACTGTGATTCTGATAATGATGAGAGACTTTAATGCCTAATTAGTGTCTAATTTCTGAGATACCTGGACCAGAACCCTATCAGAAGCTATATCCTTCAATGCAGCACCGTCTCTCCCTACCAGCAGAAAATGGGCTGCTTGCATGGAAGAATTTTTTAAAGGAGAGTGTTGTGATTCAGCTTGAGGCTGCTCAGGGACCAGCTGTGTCTCTGCTGGCTTCATGGCCGGAGGAGGATGACAGCGCAGAGGAGGGGGCTGACCAGTCAGACGGGGGAGAGGAAAATCAGGAATGGGATGAAGGAGAACAGCATGAGAGCCCCGGGGTGGGGGGGGCTCTCCCCAGCCAGTAGCTTGGAGTCATTAGGTGATGATGCACAAGCTGTCATTGACATGAGACAGTGACGTTCAGAGCAACGAAAGGAGCGGTTAAAGAGATATTTTCACCATTGAAGTAGAAACAGCTGGGTTTGGCTGTGGTCCTCATCAGCAGGGTTTAAAAGGCAGGCAAGCCCTTTAAGCCATGTGGAGTGTTATCAGCTTGGCGTGGCGTTATCCTGTCTTGTTTCTCGGCATCTCTGTTCCTGGCTTGTGGCTCAGCAGCTTTGGAAGATCCGTGGGAGGTATAGGTCTGCTATCTACAGCTTTGGTTTGGCAGCTAGAATTCTGTATTGCTGCATGGACTTTTGGCCTTCGTGAATATATCTGAAGATACAGCGTTTTCCTGTTTGTAAGGACATTTTCTGTTACCTGTGTTTTTCTTGGATTTTATAAAACTGCCTTTGCCTTTTACCATTGTGTCTGGCTTTTCTTTTTGGGTTGGTATTGGCTTCTGGAGTGACCCAGACAGAACAGAGAGGAATGTGGAGAGCAATTAGCTTTGGTACTTTCAGGCACTGGAAAACAAGTCACGCGGCTAAACACTAGTATCAAAATGTTCTTCTGTTGGAATACCAGAAAGATGGTGGTGGGAATAAGAGAGGGAGCCTCTGAGTATGGTATGAACCCAACATAGTTTCACGTTGGCCATATTGCCAAGAGTTACCTTCCCTCATCCGTGATGTTCCACACCCCCACCCACCCCATGGAAACTGTAACAAGCATCTCATCAGAAAGTCAAGAATGTGTGTAGTCATGGGAAACAATGAGCTCTCAGAGGGGACAAAGCTAAGCAAAGAATAGCCCGTCTGTCCCATCGGAGGGCCTGCTCTCCCATCTCTCAGCTCCTTGGAGACCAGACATAACTGTGGTATGAGAGCACCTGAGAGGGGCAGTTAATGACAGAAAAGCTGAGCTGGGAGAGGAGAGCGGCAGCTGTGGACTGAATTAACTGACACCTAACAAATATTTGGGGTGTCCAAGATGTTATCTTCTCTTCCCAGCTCTTGATTTTTAGAAAGTGGAAGTCCACAGCTCCAGCTGTTACCGAGAAGAATTGCTGGACGATCTGTGCATTTATGGCATGTCTTTGAGATGAAAGGCATTTTGAAACCTAAAATAATCTACAAATGTGCCATTCCAGTTTCAAAGCTTCGTTCATCATTTCTATCCTTTCTCATTTCTATCTATTAAGGGAGGAGGGGAAAATATTAGCTGGTAGATATCATTACAAAACAATGTAAAAGCTCCAAAATATCCTGATAATGTTTTTCAAATATTATTTGTTCCAGGATTTCTATATTGAAATCCCACAAGAACGTCTGATAATTTTAAAAATCTGCATATAAACTGCAAACCATTTATTTAAAATTAATAAACATCTACCAGCACAAACCCTGGCATCAATATTAGAGTAACTATATAAAATGCTCATTACAATTTATTGAAATTATTTAAAAGCTCGGTAGGAAAGCTTTACTTTGACAGCTTTCCTAAATAATATCTGAGAAAGACCTTGTAGATCTTTGGGAGTAAATATTTTTAAAGCAGAAACACTTTAATCTTATAAATGTAAGATCCAAAAAGTTTGCAATGTTTGCAACAAGATAAATGGTATGCTACATACTTTTCTAAAAGCAAAAATAATTTGAAAGTGTGGAAATCTCATAAGAGGTGACATATTTGATTCATCCTGATAGCAAAGTACAATCCCAGAATCGAAACAATCAAAATAGTACATTATATTAAATTATAATAGCAAATTGTAAAACTGCAGAGTTGTCAGTTGTCTCATATTTTTATGTTACTTTTACATTATTGAAACAATTTTACCGAGAGTTGTCAAGCAAAAATTGATCTAACATAATCATAATCTCCTGTGGGGACCCAGTAAGACTTTTGAGTATATTTTGAGATGGATGTTCAGAACATTTATTTATTTATTTGTTTGTTTATTTGTTTGTTTGCATGCATGCATGCATGTATGTATGTATGCCACCCCTCTCTGTAGACTCGGGGCGGCTCACAACAGCAATAGAACAATTCATAACAAATCTAATAATTTAAAAACATTTAAAAAACCCCATTATTAATCAGACATACATACAAACAAACAAACATACCATACATAAATTGTATAGGCCCGGGGGAGATTTCAGAGATTTCGGAGAAGGCCAATTCTGTGGGACCTAATCGGTCGCTGGGATTTGTGCGGCAGAAGGTGGTCCTGGAGATATTCTGGTCCGATGCCATGAAGGGCTTTATAGGTCATAACCAACATTCATATTATGTTGTGGGATTTTTTTTTTTTTTGTGGTCCATTCAAATTTTTTTACTACCAGTTCTGTGGGTTTGGCTTGGTTGGCTTGGCTTGGTGGGCATGGTAGGGGAAGAATACTGTCAAATATCCATTCCCACCCACTCCAGAAGAAGGCTACTGCAAAATCCCCATTTCCTCCCGATCAGCTGGGACTTGGGAGGCAGAGAATAGATGGGGGCGGGACCAGTCAGAGGTGGTATTTACCGGTTCTCTGAACTACTCCAAAGTTCCACCATCAGTTCTCCAGAACCTGCAGATCCCCATCTCTGATTCACAAGGACTTTTCTGCTCCTTTTATTTCATACACATACTTATTGGGAGGAAAGAATGGAAATCACCTTTTAAAAAAGAAAGTGCCAAGGCTGAAATTGTTTTGGGTTTAAAAAAAAAAAAATTGGACAGCAAACATTTTCCATCAGGTCCAATGCCATTCATTTTATTTTCTGCCAAATAGTTCTGCTTGAGTTTTTGTGCTGATATTTTGATTAGGGATATACAGACTCTCTGATTCATCTTGAAAATGAATCCAGATGAAATGCTCCAGATGAATGCTAGCAGAAAAGCCTTGAAGTGTTTTTAAGCATTCAGCTAAAACGCACATCAAAAGCCTAATTTCTCCAGCCTACTTTAGTTAAAGGGAAATAGTAATAACTATTTTTTTTTCAACATAAAAGTCCACAAGGGTGGTCCTCAGTTATTAATGACATTTACTGACCAAAGGATCATAGGGTTTGGAGTAGAACAATAGTGATGAGAGGCTTCAGTCAGTTATTACCAGCTATTCCATCCCTAAAGTATATTTTTCTTCCTGGATACATGTGGCAGAAATGGCAGAAAAAAGATATAAAAGTTTAGACTGAATTCTATGGAAGCTACACTATGGGATAGGATCAGATAGAACAGAATTTTATTGGCCAAGTGAGATTGGACACACAAGGTATTTGACTTTATTTATTATTAGAGTTGAAAGGGATCTTACAGGTCATCAAATTCAACCCCCTGCCTGAGCAGGAAATCCTACAGCACCCCAGACAAATGGCAGTCCAATGTCCCCTTTAAAATGTCCAAAGTTGGGGAGTCCACAACCTCCGCTGGCAGGCCGTTCCACTGGTTGATTGCTCTCACTGTCAGGAAATTCTTTCTTATCTCCAGGTTGAATCTTTCCTTGGTCAGTTTCCAACCGTTGTTCCTCGTCCGGCCCTCTGGTGCCCTGGAAAACAGTGTGTCCCCCTCCTCTCTGTGGCAACCCCTTAAGTATCTGTATACAGCTATCATGTCCCCCCTAGCCCTTCTTTTTATTAGACTATCCATGCCCAGTTCCAGCAACCTTTTCTCGTATGACCTGGTCTCTAGTCCCCTTATCAGTTTAGTTGCTCTTTTCTGGACCCTCTCTAGAGTCTCTATATCTTTTTTGAAGTGTGGTGACCAGAACTGGATGCAATACTCCAGGTGCGGTCTGACCAGGGCCTTATAGAGTGGTATTATTACCTCTCTGGTCTTGGAGTGTATCCCCCTGTTCATGCAGCTTAGGATTTGGTGTACATGCTCTCAGTGTATATAAAAGAAAATATAAGTTCATCAAGAATCATAAGGTACAACACTTAATGATAGTCTGGATATAAATTAGCAATCCAATCATATTAGGAACCAGTCAATATAAATTCTATGGATACAAGCAACAAAATTACAGTGGGAGGAGATGGGTGATGGGAATGATGAAAAGATCAATAGTAGGCAGACTTAATAAATATTTGAAAGTTTTGAGGGAATTATTTGTTTAGCAGAGTGATGAGAAAAAACAGTTATTGTGTCTAGTTCTGGTGTGTAGTGTCCAGGATGTGAGGGGTCTGTAAATATTTTCACAGCCCCCTTTTGGATATGATAACTCAAGAAGATGGAATTCCTTCTTGAGTTATCATGTTCTGAAGTTCTGGTCTTCTTTCAGTTTTATTTCCTTTTATGGCTGAGTGCTATGAGTTACTTTTGTGGAAAGAATCATATGAGAGGAAAGAAAGGAGAAGTAGTTAAATATCTTGGTTAAATATCTCATTGTACAGATCCCCTAAGTATGTTCCATATGTTAGCGTCTTCTGCAGTTTTGCAACTTTTCCAAATATGAAATAATTATTAGAAGTATTCATTTTTTAGGGCTGTCACCAGAGATGTCTATATCTGATACCCTGTAATAGTCATTTGCTGCTGGGCAAGAATGAATCAGGTCCAGTCCATTAACAAAAGCTAATCCCACTCATGTTCCATGGCCATTGCCTATTAGCCAGTCCACTTGTAGTTATGCATTAGCTATCATTCCCAGTGATGGGAATATAGCCTTTAAAAATTGCAAACAGCATGTTAACACTTGACTGGTTTTATTACCCACTTTCTCTTTTTTCAAACAACCTCAGTATTTTCTTCCCTCTGAGCGGCAACACTGGGGAAGCCCCAAAAAAAAGATTTTAAAAAAAACTTTCAATTTTAACAGACTTCCTTTGATTCGTAGTACAGGTGGATGGAAAGATTGGTCAATGACACTATTTTAAGACAAATAAATGAACATCATAGGTTGATAGGCAGATATGCTGAATTTGACCCTTGTTCTTCCATAGCATGTTTGGCATAGAAAAAATGATTTCTTTTTAATGCCTATGGGAGGAAATAGGGAGATGGAATTTTATACAAATGCCAACAATTTAGATGACCTTTCTTCTTTTTCTCGTTTTGAAAAAAAGAGCTGAAATTATTTTTTTGCATCTTTAAAAAGTAGTGCTGTGATTCAAGGATGTTTTTTTTAAAGCAATTAATATGAAGAAATCAAAATTGCAGCGATAGAAAGTGCCCAGGCAACCATAGTGCTTGGGTGGAAAGATGATAATAAATGGACCACAAAAAATTGGTGCAGGTATATGGTGGACCACATTCACTATGAAATTATGGAAATTAGATTACACAACTATAATGAAGAGAAATTAGCAGCAACAATGAGGCGGTGGGAGAAGGTTAAGAACTATATATTAACAATATCAGCAAGCGATGCAAATGTAAAAAATAAAATTCAATCACTTTATAAAGAATGAACAATGTAATCCAGAGATAAAGCAAATGAACGATACAGAATTGAATCTTCCCTGGTGAAGGGGATTTTTATTTTCTTGTTTGGTGATGGTACACTTCTATGTTTTATGTTTTTGCTTTTTGTAAAATTTTAAAAAATCAATAAAAATTATATTTTTAAAAATAAAATAAAATTAATCTAACATCTAAAACAAATGGTTCATTGGTTTCTTGTAAATCCAGGCAAGGCTGGAGAAAATGGCAGGCCAGAAAATTCCTTGAGTAGGTTTCATTGTAAGGCCTTTGCAGTTAAATATCCCGGTTATTGCTACTTTGAGGTTTCTGTATTAATTAAAACCAGGGGATTCTGGGTGCAACTTGGGAGCATGCTTCACTGACCTGAATAGGGCTTGCTTCTGAGAAAGTATCTGGGGGTTGGTTACACTACATGTAGTGTTAGCATTGCTGTCCTGGAGGTCCTGCATTTCACATTTAATTAAGGCTGTATTTTACCCTGCTGAACCATGAAGCAGTACCCATGCAAGCAGGCAGTGGAATGGTGAAAGCTAACTTTGATCTATGATCTTCATGGAAAACAGTTTGATCTATTCACAGAATTTGGCATTAATGATGCAACCCAGATACATGCCCTGCATTTTTAAAAACAGCAGTGCTTTAAAATGAGGTTAGATTTATTAATGCTACACATTGCAGCAGCTGTTCTTGACCTCATCAGATAACCTACTTCCTGTCTCCTGTTATTACTCTTCTTCTACTCTACTGTATTCTACAAAAGAAGGCTTGAGCACAATCATTGTATCCATTAGGATATAGTAGTACATTACAGAGAAATTCTGCATACGATTACTTTGAAGTAAGTCACTAATGAGTGAGTTTTATTTGTTTGTTTGTTTTGTCAAGTACGTATTTGTAATATACTGTACATAGATATAACATTGTTTGTATAGATAAGATCAGGGGTGGTCTGCTGCCCGGACCGGAGGGGGGATGCAGTGAGGTAGCGAAAATGGAGCTCCACCCCAGAGCACCCAATTTGCACTGAAAGATGTTGAAAAACAATGCATAAGCCACGCCCACAGTGTGGTAGTAAAAATTTTGGTAACCCTTCACTGCATAAGATGGGTACTAATAAGAGGGAACAATTGGACAGGGACGGTAAGCACGCTGCTGCACTTATGCATGCTCCTTACTGATCTCTTAGGAATCGGGTGAGGTCAATAGTGGACAGTCTAAGGGTAAAGTTTTGGGGGTTTGATGACAAAACCACAGAGTCAGGTAGTGAGTTCCAGGCATTAAATATGGTTTACTTTGAATTTGTATCTGTTGTGTGCTCATGTATTGTTGTAGTTGAAGCTGAAATAGTTGTTGACAATAAGGATATTGTAGCAGATAATTTTATGAGCAATGGTTAGGTCGTGTCAAAGGTGACGTAGTTCTAAACTTTCTAATCCCAGGATTCCAAGTCTGGTTGCATAAGGTATCCTGTTGCAAGTAGAGTAGTGGAGGGCTCTTCTAGTAAAGTATCTCTGGATACTTTCTAATGTATTTATGTCCAATATGTTGTGTGGGTTCCAGGCAGATGAGCCGTATTCAAGGATTGGTCTGGAGAATGTTTTGAATGCTCTGGTTAGCAGTATGATATTACTGGAGAAGAAGCTACATAAGATTAGGTTAACAACTCTTGAAGCCTTTTTGGCAGTGTTGTTGCAGTGGACTTTGGCACTTAGGTCATTTGATATGAGTATTCCAAGTTTTTTGACAGAGTGAGGGTCATTTGCAAAGTCTTGTTTATTCAGCTTGTATTTGGTGTTCTGGTTCTTTTTTTGCCAATGTGCAAGGCAATTGTTGGTTTTGATTTGGAGTTGCCAGATATTTGACCATTCTGACACAGAGTCAAGGTCTTTTTGGAGGGTAGCAGTGTTGTCGGTGGTATTGAAGAATTTTACTGTGAAGAGAATGCAGTCATTTGTAATGTGATCGCAAAGGTCATTTATATAGAGTATACAGAGCGCACTGCCTTGGGGTACATCACTGTAAACAAGACTGGGATTAGATAGGGTGCTCCCTATTTTGACTACTTGTTGTCTATTGTCTGTTTATATCCATGTAAGTCTCCATAGAATTGGAATATTGGTCCCTTATCACAGAAGTAGAGAAATTATAGTCATGCACATTCTTTGGAATTATACCTTTGACCATTTTGATAATAAATTCTACTGATAAATTATAACTAAGGAAATCCATAGTTTTTATTTTACAAGTAATTTATTAATTATGTCTATTTTGAAAGTGCCCTAATTCATTTTAATACAACTGTTTTATTTTTCGTAAGGTGGTGAGCTTTGAAATATTATTACTTTTTAACACAATTCGGTTGGAATAGGAATCACATTTGTGCAAATATTATCTTATTAATATATCTTATATGAATATCAGATCTATTGAGGTCAGCATTGGTTACTGCAAGAGTGAACAGATTTTTAGAGGCAAAGTTGCAAAGCCTGATGTCCATATGTTCTGAACTATAACTGCTCCCATTGCAACAAATGTTTTACTCTTGTATGTTTTAATATGAATGTTTATATATTTCTGAATTTGAATGATATTTCAAATCATTTATTTTACTTCTGATGTTTAAACCTTTTATCCTATTAGATAGGAAGATACAGTAACCATAAAAATAGCTAAAATATCATAGCCGCCTTCCTATTAGTTAGGAAGTGAGGATGTTGTGGGACTAATTATTGGTGTATATAAAGTGGATTCTGGAAACCATTGACTGACTTCAGAATGGGAGAATTATTATTATTATTATTATTTTGAAAAACACACTGTATCATTATTTATTTATTTAGTCAAACATATATAAAACCAGAGACAGAAATTCACATTTTTACCATTCGTATTTTAATATATCATCTTGAGTAAGTGGATTTGTCTTTTATTTTAGGAATTCTCATTTAAATAAAGTTTAGAGAAATTTGCAGGTTGCCAAATGATGACTGGAAGGAACCACGGTGAAAATACAAGAACGTGATTTCTATATATCAAGGGAATTTACATATTGAAAAAAATAGGTGTGTCTTATTGTGTATATCATATATTTTTAGAGAGGAAGAGAAGCTAGACTATATTCAAACATAATTCAATTCCAGACTACACACAGATAACCGGAAAGTTATCTTCTGGTGATCTAGTTAAGTCCATCTTCTCTTTTCCCCATACTTTTTGGGAGTTACAGTCTTTGCAATTTCAAGACATTTGGTGGGCATCAGATATTATGAAGGCTAAATTTTAAAAATCAGTAAGGCTAATCCTAGAACATCAAGCTCTGCCAGCAGTGATGGGGATTGGGGAGATAGAGGCTTAGCAGTTATTAGACATCCCAAAGATGCGAGTATTTCATTTGACCATTGAGTTCAAAGTTGTCAAATAGGAAACACAGTCTTGAGAATGTAGATGAGGAAATGAAGGGAAACTTAGTAGCTATTAGACATACCAAAGATGCAACTATTTCATTTGACCTTTGAGTTCATGGTAGTCAAATAGGAAACACAGTCTTGAGAATGTAGTTCTCAATTTTTAAAAGCTATAGATTCTGAGATTTCATAGCTACTTTATTCTAACTCTCAGTTCTTGTTTTGCATCCTCCAAAGGGCGATACGAAAAGATAAATATCCTTAAAATTATGATCCACCAATAGAAAATACACATGTATTTTAGATAAGAGATGAACTTACTTTGGTCACCCTGCAGATCAAAGCTCCTATGATATTTATTACTAGAAATTTCTGATGGCTTTAGTAGTGACTTCTCCATTTGCAATGTGGGCTCTAGGACTCTTCATAAGCCTGTTGTCCAGAGAGCTCATCTACACGGCACATAATATGCCCCTCCTAGCTTCTTGAGATAAAGGAAACCATCGTAGAGGAGCTGCAGAAGGCAGGAGTTAAAAAGCACATTCAGTACCAGAAGATCTAGGCATCCAGTCAAATATTTCTTTTGTTTGCCCCTTGTCCAGCTGCCAGTAAAGCCCTTTTGGAGAGAAAGAAAAGCATCTACTGACTTCAATGTTCTCAGGATGCTAAGCCTGGACTGAATGGATTTTGTAAGGTGCTTAGTCACAGCAAGAGAGGGGAAAAGCTCATAATAGAAGAAGGCTCTAAGGCATAGCAGAATATTGATGCTGTCACTTCAATGGTTGGGCGACTGATAAAAGGCAGGGATAAGTGTCTGAATCTCATCCCTGAAAATATCAAGGCTGAGAAGGTGCTGGGTTTGGGGCAAGGGGGAGCTAAGTGCAATCAGAGGCTCAAATGCAGAGAAGGAAGCAGCTGTGACAAGACAGGGATGGGTGAGTCCTTTCTACTATGTCTTAGCTTAGGGAAAACTTTCCAAAAAAGAGGGGGGAAGATTTCTCCCCAGGTTCTTGGCTTCAAGAGCGTAGCAGGAGGGACATGACTAATACACATCCCACTGGGGGAGTTAGATCAAAGGTACTGAAGTAGATACAAGGGGTTTCTGCTTCACAGGATCTGGTTAAATACAGCCTTTGTTACTAAGGCCCTCCAGAGGCAGGAATGGAGAAATACCTGATCTCTTCCTGTTTCTTTCTCTTCCCACTATACTGCTCTAATCAAGGGCTTTGATGCAGAATCAGCTCAAGTATGAAACACAACAGTAGCTGCTTGGCTACTTCTGGAAGGGAGGGGCAGGGGGATGGCAGCAAAGGGAGGGGTCAGGGGCTTCAAAAATGAGCCAAGTTGGGTTAGATACTACTCACATTTCTAAAGCTAGGAGTGGTAGAGTGGGAAGCAGCATCATACACAGGGCTTGCCACCAGCTGGATTCCTTTGGTGTTTACCAGGCAAGCAAAAGAATCATTACTCTTTGATAGAAGCCGGTGTGCACAGCTGCAGTGGTGCTTGCAGCTGTGCTCTTAAGGCCTGCATTCAAGCCACTCATCCTGGCATACAATTGTCTCTGAGGCCAGGAAGTTTACCTGTTGAAGGTGAGGTCACGTCTTGGATGGATTGATGTAGAGTTTTAGTGTTAAACCTAGCTTCCATCTGTTTGCAGCTCTTATTAAGAATATTGTACAGTATGCTAAGAATGAAGTAGCAATAATAGCAAGCACAGAAGAGGTTCTTGGAGGGAGCATGTTTGAGATAACTCAGGATAATTGGACTTCGATTTAATGAAGCCACACTTACTTGTGTTTCAAATTGCTTTGTAATGTTTTTGTGTGTCTTGCTATATTCTTGCTGCATGTGGT
Organism: Erythrolamprus reginae; assembly: GCF_031021105.1. Classification (NCBI taxonomy): domain Eukaryota; kingdom Metazoa; phylum Chordata; class Lepidosauria; order Squamata; family Dipsadidae; genus Erythrolamprus; species Erythrolamprus reginae. Next base: position 58,660,822 of record NC_091952.1, on the reverse strand, counting down.
GCACAAAAAGCTAATTGTAGTTATTTTGTGCTAATTCACTTGGAATAAAATATTATAGCATTCCATAAAATCATTTTAAGAAATACTTTTTTTAAAAAAATGAACTTATATTGTAGCTTAAAATTGAGAGTAAGACGTTCTGAACTTGGTGAAACTTGTATTTTGGTAAACTCTACACAAGATTGTACTGGATGTATTATTCTAATGTGCTAATGATAAGAAAGACAAAGATTCAATATATGCTCTAAGCCAATGTGGCATTTTTGTTTGAGTCAGAGATGTAGGAAATAGAAAAACTTCTAAGCCTTGCAGATAACTAAGTAGCAAAACTAAAAACTACGGAGAGGGGTGGCATACAAATCTAATAAAATAAATAAATAAAATAAATATGTACATATTTCACTTTGGAATTCTTTGGTTAGTATTTAATGTTAAATACTAACTAAAGAATTCCAAAGTGAGATATGTACATATTTACTTTGCTACTTAGTTATTTAAAAGTCTAGATCAGTGATTCTCAAACTGTGATCCACTAACCATTGAGGTTGACTAGAACTGACCTTGTGTGCATTGCCGGTCAGTTGGGCAATGTTAACCACGGCTTGCTCATCATCCTATCCATGGTCACTGTCGCTCAGCTGGTTTGCAAAGAAGGATTGGTAGTGAAAAATTGAAGTGTATAAGAAGGAGATAATACAAGTAATAGCAGAAGTACCAAAATTCAGGAGATTGACAATAATGAACAGGAATGTCCACAAATTATATCCCAAGTAAAATCATGATCTTGCCCAGCTACTCCAAAAATGAAAAACTGAATAGGAAATATGATAATGGATTTATAAAAAATGGATTTCAGTCAGCTGGAATGTCACTTGCATGTAATCATGTAATATGGAGAGGTTTATTTTGGACCATATTTTGAGTATTTTTATTTATTTAATTAAACTTCTATGCTGCTCATCTTGCCAAGGTAACTCTAGGTGGCTTACAATCATGTAATAAAAATACCATATAAAACACTAAACAATTCACAATGACTACAAATTTAAAATGTGGTTAGAATTCAATTGATCGTGATGTAGAAGAAAGAAGCAAAGTGTGTCCAGGCAGATGGGAAAGTTTGTCTAAACAGCAATTTTGTATGAAGAATGATGGGGGATAGAAAATAATTCAGGTGGTAAATGTTAATGTTGGAATTCATTTTTAATAATTTGTAATATTAAAAGGTCTTTTACAATGGAAAAAAGAAGGCATATATAGATGCAACTATAGTCATATTAATTGCAAAAAAACCCGAAAAAACTCCCACGCTCTCAAAAACAAGTCTACAGAGAAGAAATACTTGATCAATTGGAGTAGGTTATGACATTTTCTGAATGTTTGTCCAGAATGTTTGAGGAACGCAATTCTAGATTTTTGCTATGCAGAAATACAACTTGCATATTTCAGAATAGGATTCCTTAAGGAGCAGCTGGACATGAAATGCTGTCAAATATCACCAAAAATAAAGTTTTTATCACTGGAGAGGCATGGCAACTTTTTTGATTTGTGTTGTACAGTTCTTGATACAGGTCCTAGATTTTTGTGACCTATCATTTCCTTTTCCCCTTCTTTTTGTCCAGATATAATTCAGAATCCTATCATCTTAGAATGAACAGACCATTAGGGAAAAAAGAGAAAACAACTTTTATTCTTTATAACTTTATAGTTGTAAAGTTCTTCCATGTATACAGTAGTGAAACTCTTGAGGAAAGAAGTTTGAGCTAGAATTCTTGGCCCCTGCTCAAAACAAATGGAGAAAGAAGTCTCAAAAGTAGTATAGATATATTATTTATTCATTGCAGTACTTCAATATGCAAAGCATATAGCAAACCATCTCAAAGACATTATTCTGGACAGCTTATAACTGCTAAAAACCAAACTAACCGAAACCAAACCTAAAAGAATGCAAGATAAAAATATGTTAAATCATATTAAAAATTGATACACCTCATTCAGAAATAAAAGAAGTAATGTATTTTCCAAAGTCTTCAGCTACAAAACTGCATTACTAACAAGAAAATTCATGTTGAAGAAAGTCTTCTTATATTAAGCATATGTGACTCCTTAAAAAAAGATAGAAAAGGTTCAGCAAGTAATATTAGTAAAAAAAGATAAACTTGCATATTGCAATTTAGATAGCGGTCAAATTTAGAAATAGTCCTATTACATAAAACATGGTATATCTCATTATCATATAACCTATTTTCGAGCAATTTCAAGATCTCCAGTGTTCCTCCTTTTAAATTAGACAGCCTTCCAAAACAAAGAGGCCTTCAGATATTTTTCTTGGACAGTCTTTTAAATGAAGGACTTCTGTTTTCTGTAAAATCAAATACATTTTATAAGCATATCCTTGTATCCTACATAGCACATATAAATTTGTTTATGTCACCTAAATAAAGCATAGCTCATTTTTTTAGCAATATGGAAATAGCCATCTTAATATGAAATGTTTTGCTTATTTAATGAATTGATATCCTGTTTTTTTTTCTTGGAAAGTTTAAGATGGAGTACAGCAGAAACTCCCTAATTTCAATAAAAATCCTGAAATTGAAAGACAGGCACTTCCCCAAATTCCTTCAGTGAGGTTTGTGACCACCTGAAAATTTGTAGCTGGCTCTTCCTGTTCAATACTTTAAGCTCGACTCTGCAAATATTACAGCAACATAGCTGTAATGCATACTTTTTACTGTACTTGCACAACAAACATATTTTTTAATCATTGTAAATACAGACAATAATAGCAACAAAAATGAAGTAAGTATATAATAAAGTTGGGCAAATGATTGTAATCCCATTTATGGCTGAATCCTTGGCTTGGAAAATAGCTTTCCCTGTTATTATGTTGCTTTGTGGGATTGTAGCATGTCGAAACTTTTTCAATATTAGAGCACAATTTATGCTAATGGGAGCTCTACTTTTCTATAATCTAGTGCAGGAACATTCAAAATATGTAACACACAACAAGTTGTGGTTATTTTTCAAAATACCTTTGAATTAAGCTTGATTTCTGGTGATATATAAAAGTGTTCACGTTGTTTCTTGGCAGCAGAATGGAAGAAAATTGCTATTGATTACTTTCAGAACATTTTCTGACTTATCAAAGTAGCTTACAACTTTTTTTTATTTGGCTGACAATTAGACAACTATGTAGGGATGAAATCCTTTCAAGTTCATAGAAACCAGTGCAACGATCTTCATCTTTATACTCCTTCACAATCTTGAATTTAATGGCCACAAATGTTTTATTTTGTGAATAAAACTTACAATAAAATGAGGGTATTGTAATGAGATGAAGCATGCTTTACATTTATAGACATCAATCTGGAGTGGGTTTTAGTTCACACGAACCTTTGACTGTAGAAACTGCTTACTCAGTTCTAATAACCGAGGGAAACACTGCTCAGAAGGTCAAAAGGCAAGAGAAAATAGACCATACACATAACAATGGTTTTAATTATTTACACGGCTCAAAATAGAAACTCACAATAAGTAATGAATTATTTGCAGGAGGGATAAATGAATAAGGAAAGAAGCCTAAAGTAAAAAAACACATGCAAACCCTATTATATTTAAACAAAAGATTAGGAAGTAAAGAGAAAGAAAGAAACAGAATCAGAAAGAAGAAAAGAACGTTAGATAAACTAAACTGAAGAAGAATCAATGGACTGTGGGGATGAAAATGATAAAAGAAAGAAAATCAGGTGATTGCTCGCAGAAGCAGAATGCCCACCATACATCTGCACTAGAGATTATATTGGATGATATTGAGACATGGTTGCAAGCATGGGTATCTCTGGTGGGTGCAGGAAAGAAGAGAATGGCATGGCATGAATATCGCACACTTTACATTTTCGGTCGTGGGTGAACTGGTAGGTAAATTATGTGAATACCACCTCTGAAGGGAATAAATTTCTTAGATTTCTAGAAACTAGGCTAGTAGTCCTGTAGATCCAAGTCAGTTCTCTGAATCCATACTCTAAAACAGTGATGGCAAACCTTTTTTTCCTCGGGTGCCAAAAAAACATGGGCGTGTGCTATCCCACATGCACAAGTGCCCACATCCATAATTCAGTGTGTTAGGAGGGTGAAAATAGCTTCCTCCACCACCTGGAGGCCAGAAACAGCCTGTTTTCCAACTTCTGGTGGCTTCATTAGGCTCATGTTTTGCCCTCCCCAGGCTCCAAAAGCTTCCTTGGAGCTGGGGGAAGGTAAAAACGTCCTCCTCCATCTCCCCGGAGGCTCTCTGGAAGCCAAAAGCACCCTCCCAGAGCCTCTGTGTGAGCCAAAAATCAGCTGACCAGCACACACATGTAGGTTGGAGCTGAGCGACGGCAACAGCTCGCGTGCCAGCAGATATGGCTCCGCATGCCACCTGTGGCACCCGTGCCATAGTTTCGCCATCACTGCTCTAGAATGTTGCTTTCACTGCTTGAAAAGCACATGTTTCGGCGGATTGAATACCACACCCTCAAAAGGCTAATCCAAAAAGTGGTGAATATTGGGAAGATGCCTCCCATATCATCTGTTCACCTCCTGTCTTGATAAGTTAGTAAATAAACACTGTTGTTGAGCAAGCGTGAGTCAGAGCAATATTTGCAGAGAGAGAGAGAAGGAAAGGCAGAGGGCCATCTCTTCAGCTGCGCAAACTGATGTAAATTCATTGATTTTCACTGGCATTGGGCAGATTTTGTCCACAAGTTCCATCTTGAGCACAAGGTGCAGACACATTCATTAAAGAGCAGGAAGTGTTCCCATCTGTAGGAAGGAGCACTGGGGAGATTTTGTTCTTCTCTAATTAAAGCATTTTCCTTATTCCAAAAGCCCATACTTCTTTTTGAATCCCCCCTGAGAAGCTTGTTTGAAAAGGCAGCTGAGAAGAGAGACCATCCACCTGAAGTGCAGGAGGGAGAACTATACACTCAATACAATTCTCTTTATCCCTTTTGTATGGGAGTTACAAAAAATGTTTTGTTTTGCACACCTTTTAGAGCTCTGCATGCCAGCATTCATTCGTTTCAGACTATTTTCATGAGTAATGCTTTAATCAGGGCTCACATTTCTTGCATTTGTAAATGGAATGAAAACCTACATTGACCAGAAATGTACAGTTAAGTGTTTTTCCCCCCTCCTTTCTGTCTTGCATTACATTCACAGATGACACACATCAGAAGAAAAGGTACTGTAACGTATTTATGGAAACAGTTCTTAATTGTGTGTATCTAATGTTCAAAACTTTTTAAATGGGCATGATGCACAGTGCCAAGAGATGTTTCAAATCATGCTTCTCAGGAAGGACTAGAAAATAATACATTATAGAAAGAGAATTAAATGGCTTTCCTATGACAGGCAATTACCTTTCCACTATGTGCAGGAAATTGCCAGATTCATGCTTGGCGTATGATTGCTATATGTATGAAAATGTCCTGTTTGATTCACCATGCAATGTGAATGTAGATCAGTTTGTCAATATTCACACTGAATTGGGCCCTAACATCTAATATCTGCAGTGCTGTGTAGACAATTCCCCTTGGCTTTGGGCAACTTGTCATTCAATACTTCAATATTTGGCTTTTCCAGATTCCCAGTAGATAGCTTTTTCAGGTTCAAAATCATTTGTTTTCATTTCACGACAAGAGTTTTCAAGCAACGTTTATGGGCATTGAAACGGTTGTGTTCAATAAATAATGTATTTTCTTTATCTGCAGATGCATCAGATAGAAATTTTTAAATTCATAGACTATGTTATGCTTTGAAGGTACCATTTTTACAGGGATAACCTCAGTGGATTCCAACGGCAATCTGACAGTGAAATAAGATTTCAGGGTTCTGCCCTGGTCATTTGCGCAACATGATTTTGGTCAACTTTCAGATGGCATTCAGAAGAGCAGGAAATGTGTCTTTATTTTTGGAACTTCTCTAAATTATATTTTGCCCCGTGTATTGCTGCCACCCTGTTATGCTGAGCCTTTTAATTTACGCCACAAGGACTAAAGGTTTTTGCAGGGCCTGTGGATTATGCAGAATATGACTCCGTTTGCTCAGACAATGAGTCCAAAGAAGCATAATTGTGAACTGTATGGCATTTATCCGTCCTTGTTCCAAGACATGCCTTCCTGTAGGAAACAGGATGGGGCCTCTAAAAGCTTATTTCCCAGTGAGTACAAACAGGCACAAAGTAAATTTCATTAGATTTGAGCCCAGACTGTGCTGGAAACAATCAAAGTAGGTGAATTACTAATGAGATGACCAGTCAAGAGAAAATTTCCAGGAAAACCTCTATGGCACGGATTTGGTTAAGGTGGCCGCAGTTTGGAAGATTTATTTTCATTCCTTTTCTGTTTTTCCAGCTTATCTCTCTTAAGTCCTCTGCTGTGGTCTATGGCTTTTTATTCCTATGTGATTGCTTTTTATAATTCATGTAGGGCTAAAAGCCATGGGTTACACAAAGGAATAATCCACTCTCTTGGGTACCTCCAGCCACGCTGTGTGAAATACAGATTCCTGAACTCTTTCCTTCTCCTTTTAAAAGAGAAACCATCCACATATATTTTGGATGAATGTGACAGACCCACTCAGCAAGAGAATGTACAGAAGACTAGCCTTCATTTCTTCTCTTTTTCTGAGCTGCTTCTCTTCATTTAGAGATGAAAGGAAAACTACTTCAAAGGTGCAAGGTGCAGTTTAATACATGTGAGATGTTTCCACAAAAAGAAAGGAAAAAGCACTGCCTTTCAAATATAGGTTCTAAACCTTCCCTCACCTGGTAGATCCTCATAATAAAAGCTTTAAAAAGAATGCAGTGCAATTTCCATAAAAGACCCAGTGAAATAGCTAATGAACCATGGAGAGAACAACTAGCCACAATTACAAGCTCTTCCTCATAGGTTTAAAGTATCAAGATGAGTGGAGATATTTATTTGGGAACATAGGGTTCAAAAAGTCAGGACATTGGTGCAGAATAAGATTACCTATCTGTTCTTGTAGCTGTTTCTTTGAAATTCAGGAATAAGCAGGTAATAATATTTATCTCTGCATTACACAAAAAATATCACCATGGCTCTGCCTACACAACATTCGGTTATCCATAGTTAGTGTATTCATAACCTATTCAACTCGATTTTCTGGATTTATATCATACCCTGCCTGAAACATAAGCTACCCACAAAGACAGAATTTGCAGAACATTTTTGCTAAAATGTTACTGTCTGGTATGCAGTTATATTTGCTGAGTGAACACAGCCACAAGACCCATAATGTTTAGCTTTTTCATGCCATAACAACATTGTATTTCTGGGTAGGATATCTGAGATTTCCTTCTATCAAGAGTGCCCCAGAAAGGCTGTCTGAGCAGACGCTGTTTTTCTGAGAGCCATTGCCAACTGCAAAGGTCATACCACACACCTGCTTTTCTGATTGTACTTGCTTGTAGTGGTGAATGAGTGGGGCTTGGATGGCCAGTGCATAATTAACTAGCAATAATAGGAATGGGGTGGAGGGGATAAAGAACCCATTTAACCAGCTTCTTTATTGCAAACCAAAATGTTTTCTTCTGCTGGGAAAGTAATGAGCAAAATCCCATTTGCCTTTAGCCCAGTCTGAATTGGAACAAAACCCCTATGGAATGTGCAGTCCTGTTTTCACTGTTCCATCTTACCATCAGTTGTATCCCTTAATGATCAGGGCAGCTGCACTGGGGGCCCAGCGGTCTTTGAAGGATAGACTTTTAAATGGTCAGCATTGCTAATAAGGATTGAGGAAGCTTTCTTCTCCAACACTGGCCTTTGGTACCTGCTCAGATTTGTTTCTCTCTGATTTCTGAGTACATCTGAAAGAGCCACCGGTGTTGTCTGCTGATTTATTTTATTTTTTAAAGAAAAGAACCATAGGGACAGCTGTGTAATACCTCTTAGGATCAACCAAGTTTTCACAAAGCTCACGGAACAAGCTTTTGAATTATATAGGATTCCTTTGTTGGCTAGAGTTTAAAAAAAAACAAGAGAAAGAGAGAAAAGAAAAAGAAGAATATGGTGATATATAGGAATAAACACATTGAGCTTGCTGTATTAAGTTGCAAGTCTCCAGATTGTTATGTGGCTAAGTGGGACTTGCAGGCTAATTAAAGAACTGTGCTGGAGGTTGGATGGAATTCGTAGGTTTCAACAGGAGTATGTAACCTTTTTAGGTGAACCCTTTTTATTTTTGAATGGCTGGTTGGAATGTTTCAATCATATAAGTGAGAGCAAGACAAAAAATTGGGAAGCAAGCCAGAATACAAATGTAATGTCAGTTAATTTTGAATTCTATTAATATAAAATATATAGTTAATAAAATTAGTGTCAACCCATGCTGTTCAATGTTTTGGGTGTGATTTGAAAGAGACTTCTTCAGAATATATAAGAGCATGACGCATTAGAGCAGTTATATCTGCATTTACATTCATGTCAATACACATGCTTTCATACTAAATCCAAAGGCCTGCATGGACCTGCGGCCTATGTATTTAATAATGTTCTCTTGCTATTTGTGCAACCTAAAATGTGACTATGTATGAAACAGCGCCCTCCCTTCTCTTTTTCTCTTTAGTTATCAGGAAAAATTCAGCCGCTTGTGTGGTTATAACAGCCGCACAGATTAGCAGATAAAGTCTCTCATGCAATCAAGATAAGAATTGCCAGCTATTAATAATACTCAAGAAAATATCAGTGGTAAATAAAGAAGAACTTGAGGATTGCCTCTTCACAGATACAAATTCTAGCATCTGAATGTAGTCTTAAGCAGGACTGAAGATGTTTTATAAAACAGAAAATAGAATAAATAATCTGGCAATATTTTTATGAGTAAAATCGCTATATACATTGTAGTAGGGACTGAATACTGAGGCAATAGAAGTCAAATTGAACAGATTTAATTAGTGGATAGAGGACTAGAATGCTTTTCCGCCTTATGGAGACAATTCCATCTTTGAGATCACATCGATGGTTAAATGTCTGGCTAGCATATTTTTAATTTCACATAATTGTAATGGTTCCTCAGGTAATCTAATAGACAGGGACAATTTCTCTCTTTATTTAATTAAATATTGAGCATCCAACGTCTTTTATTTATATTCCAGACACAGGAGACTGGCTTAGTCTGTCTTCAGAAACTAGACACGATTGGACCTGGTTAATCCATCCACGGGAAAATAATAGGGCATACTGGGGCTATTAGTCTAGATAAGAGAGTTGAACAGCAATCTCTATTGACAAGAAAACTGCATAAATATTTCATTCTAATTAAGTATGACTAAAGGTATACCCATTAATTGCTTTATAAAACTTCAATATGTTTTTGAAATGTATGTTAGATTCCTGTCCCTTTCAATTTGTTATATTATTGATCTGTTGGGTTTTTTTTTTTTTAGCAACACGGGAAAAGAAAGAAACTTTCAGCCATATATGTTTCTGGAAATCATTTGACTGCAAGAGAGATGCTGTTAAGAGAATGTTCATTTTCTAGGACACTAACAGAATGTTGGATAAATTAGCACTGGGGTGGGGGCTGACAGGGAGAAAAATATGGGGTCCTGAATGGATCCTACCTATGACTTTGTTAAATTCTAGCCAACTGAATCTCTCTAGATTCCCAGGTTTCTCTGCTTTCTCCCTCTTGTAATTTGAGTACTGGTTTAGTATTCTTGCACATTCTCATTCATTTGCCTCCCTCTGTTCTTGGCAATCAAATGAAATCCAAGTCCTTTTGCAGTAGTCATTTAGAACTGAATTCCATACTGTTCTGCATGGACTATATTTTTAGTAAGAAAAGTTTGGACAAAAAAACCCTCTCTCTTCCTCCTTTCGCTCTATTTCTCCCTCTTTCTCTCTTTTCCTTCCTTCCCTTCTTTCTCTCTCTCCATCCCTCTTTCTTTCTTTCTTCCTCTCTTTTTTGCTCTCTTTCTCTCTCCCTCCTTCCCTTCCTCTATGTCTTTCTCTCTCCCTTGCTCTCTCTCTCTCGCTCTCTCTCTGTCTCTCTTGCTATCTCTTTCTTGCTTTTTTCTCTCTCTCTTGCTCTCTCTCTCTCTTTCACTGTCTTGCTATATGTCTCTTTCTTTCTCTTTGCCTCTCTTGCTATCTCTCTTTCTTTCTCTCTCTTTCTCTCTCTCTGTCTCTCTTGCTATGTCTCTCTTTCTTTCTCTCTCTCTCTGTGCCTCTCTTGCTAAGTCTCTCTTTTTCTCTTGCTATGTCTCTCTTTTTTTCTCTCTCTCTGCCTCTCTTGCTATGTCTCTCTTTCTCTCTCTCTTTCTCTATCTCTCTTTCTCTGCCTCTCTTGCTGTCTCTCTTTCTTGCTCTGTCTCTCTTTCTCTGCCTCTCTTGCTATGTCTCTCTTTCTCTCTCTCTCTGCCTCTCTTATATGTCTCTCTTTCTTTCTCTCTCTCTCTCAGCTGACTGCAAGCGGGAGCCCTGATGGCGGCAGCTGGACGTGCTGCTGGACACCGTATATGCCAGGCCCACAGCGCCAGCATGTACGACGTCCAGCAGCACGTCCAACCGCCACCGTCAGGGCTCCCGCTTGCAGTCAGCTGAGAGAGAGAGAGCGAGCGAGCGCTCCCTCTCGCCGCCGCCTGGAGCTCCCTCTCGCCGCCGCCATCTCCCCGCGACTGCCTGCAGCCGCCCCCCCCGCTCCCATCGCCAGTGCCCTCCTGCCGGGCCACAAAGGACACTTGCCGTCAACGCCAGAGAAGCTCCAGCTGGGCGGGGCGCTGCCGGTACTTCCGTCCTGGGGCTCCCGCTCGCAGCTGTCCCCTGGCTCCTACTCGATGCCGCGGTTTTTGGCGCTCTCCTGCTGGGCCCCAAAGAAGGAAGGCGGGAAAAAGGTGCGAAGAATGGAGCTCTCCTTCTTCCTGCCTTCCTTCTTTGGGGCCCAGCAGGAGAGCACCGAAAACCGCGGCATCGAGCAGGAGCCAGGGGACAGCTGCGAGTGGGAGCCCCAGGACGGAAGTACCGGCAGCGCCCCGCCCAGCTGGAGCTTGGCGGCACACCTGGCCATGTCTCGCGGCACACTAGTGTGCCGCGGCACACCGGTTGGGAAACGCTGGTCTAGTGGATGGGACCTGGAGAAGGCCGACTCTGTGGGACTTAACTGGTCGCTGGGATTCATGCGTCAGGAAATGGTCCCACAAGTAATCTGGTCCGATGCCATGTAGGGCTTTATAGTTCATAGGTGTTCTGTCGGGCTCTCTGGTAGAATCCTCCCGAAAATTCACAGGTACAAATTTCAGACACACACACGTTTGAAAATTCAAAACAATGTTCTTTATAACGAAAATTCAAATACACTAAGCACTCTTTTTGTTTGGCAAAGAGCACTCCTCTCCAAACAAACTGGTAATTGGTACAAGTCCCTTGTACCAATCAGTTCTGTGATACTTAGCTTGCAGCTGTGAGGCAATTCACAGTCCTTCTTCTTTCACAAAGTGAAACACTCTTTGCTCTGGTTTAGTTTCAAAGCGGGGGGAAATCAGCACACAAAGGTCGAAGTCAGCAAGGCAGGCACGAAACACAATGAACAGATAATCCTCCACAATGGCCAAACCCACAGGCTGCTATTTATAGCAGCCTCACTAATTACCACAGCCCCACCCAATCACAGGTGGCCTCATTTTCTTTGATAATAATCTCTCAGTTGTTGCTGCCTATGCATCTCTCTCCACATGCCTGGCTGTATCATTAACTCTTGTTCCAATCCAAGGAGGAGCTAGATAATTGATCTCCTTCTGAGCTGTCTGCCACACTCCCCTCTTCCCTGTCACTCATGTCTTCTTGATCAGAGGAGCCTTCATCAGCAGATTCCACTGGGAGCAAAACAGGCCTGCGGCATGTGGATGTCTCCCCCACATCCACAGTCCTTGGGGCAGGAGTTGGGCCAGAGCTAACCACAACAATAGGCAACACTTTGAATTGAGTCCGGAAATCAATTGGCAGCCAGTGCAGATTGTGGAGTGTTGGAGAGACATGGGCATGCCTGGGCAGGCCCATGACTGCTTGCATGGCTGCGTTCTGCACAATTTGTAGTTTCCGAATACTCTTCAAAGGTAGCCCCATGTAGAAAACATTGTAGTATTCGAACCTTGAGGTGATAAGGGCATGAGTGACTGTGAGTAGAGACTCCCTATCCAGAGAGGGCCGCAACTGGGGCACCAGGTAAACCTGGGCAAACGCCCCTTTCTCCACAGACGACAGATGATGTTCCAAGGTCAGCTGTGGATTGAGGAGGACGCCCAGGTTGCAGACCCTCTATGAGGGGGTCAGAAGCTCCCCCCCCCGGGTAATGGACAGATGGATGGAAGTGTCCTTGGGAGGCAGAACCCATAGCTACTCCGTCTTGTCAGGGTTGAGCAGAACCCATCCAGACCCTAACAGCCTCCAGACACCGGCACATCACTTCCACTGCTTCACTGAGTGGACAAAGCAAATTATTAATGAAAGATAAAATGCAGAAAGGAAAGACAAAGAACTTTCACAATATAGATTGCATGAAAGAATGAGATGAATACAATCTCATATAAATATTAGATACTTGTAACTGAAAGTTTTCTGGAGGAAGATATGTCTAATTGGTAAATAGGAACATTCTGTCACAATTTGGTACAGCTTTTTATTTGCTATTAAAGGTACAAGCATCCTGTTTTTGTGCTATTTAGTCACAGCAGTGAAATACTTCTAAGCTTGCAGAATATGTTGGATGACAAATTAAATATTTTAGTCTCACATATTGTGCAAATCCAGCTCATGGGTTAGTTTATGATTCCTTGTTGGACAAGCTGAGAGATTTCATGAAATTTATTTGCCACCCATCACGTATCCAATGACAATAAGGGTGTGAAAAACCCAACCATGGTGACTACCAATGCAAATACACTGCTCAAAAAAATAAAGGGAACACTTAAACAACACAATATAACTCCAAGTAAATCAAACTTCTGTGAAATCAAACTGTCCACTTAGGAAGTAGCACTGATTGGCAATCAAATTCACATGCTGTTGTGCACATTCAACTTTGTACAGAACAAAGTATTCAATGAGAATATTACATTAATTCAGATGTAGGATGTGTTATTTGAGCGTTCCCTTTATTTTTTTGAGCAGTATACTAAACTTAGCACCAATGTAGTGTTCTGTGTGAAAAAAATACTTTTTTTTTTGCATTAATATCAGTCATGGACTACTAGAGAAAACTGATGTGTAAGTTTTTATAATTTACTGGTCAACCCACAGAAGAATCTGCATATCATGTTGAGTCACATATTGGCCAACCTCATCTTACCATCCTTGTATGAAGCTAACTGATCTGAGAGGTACATCAAGGTTTGTCTCCATTGGGCTGACACCTAATAATGGTGCAGGCTATTCACTGAGCTATTCACTAATGATAGAAATCCTCTAGATTGATGTTAAAAGCTACCTGCCTACAAATTTGTCAGAATTGTTTGTGTGCTAACCTTCATTTGGAAAGCCCTGACATTTCTTTTTACACATTTGGCAAACAGGTGTGTATAAAGCTAGGATGCTCATTACAAATTATTTATTTGTCTCTGTCTCTTTTTGGCAAGAAAGCTCTGATGGTGTTGAACCATAGAAAACCCCTTTTTCTTTCTGATAGAAAATGGCTTATTAAGTAACAGGCTACCCCACTGGTGCTGACTCAGGCAGAAACTAATGAACACCCTGGCTGGCCATTTGAAATTTATTGCACCTATTAATTACAACCATTAGATGCAGCCAGTGAAATTTTTATAATGAGGACCCTTGTGACTTTGCTTTCCTAGCAGCAAATTAACTGTGTATATGAAGGCTGAGAAGGGGAGAGAGGGTTAGAATCAATGGCATCAGCATACTTTACAGAAGCAATGTTTTAATTAGTGGTTCTCTGCAAACACTGCAGCCTGAAACTCCAGCTGAATATGCATCATTATTTCCCATTAAAGAGACAATGCTTCCCTTTACTAATTGACTTTATTTCCTTTTAGGGGTTTTCTTTTTTTTTTTTTAAAAAAAAGCAGAAATTGAATACTTTATGTCTGGGTTTGAATATATTGGGTGAGGGGCTTGTTGTTAATAAAATTCAGAGTTAATAATTAAAATAGAAGTTAAAAATAGGGATAAGACAAAAGGTGAAGTATAGCTGTCTCACATTAGCACTCTACCTTTATTTGAAGGTGCTCAAAGTAGTATCATGTTGCAATGATCTCATGCTTAATACAACCCTGTGGGGTAAACTTCAGTTGAGTGAAAATATATCTTTATTGGTCGGGGAAAATAAATTGAATCCTAAATAACATTTAATGCCCTAGTTACCAATTATTTTCATGGTAATTCTGGAACCAATTAGAGGTAAATCTGACCTCTAATTCAATACTGAATAGCCACGACCTACTAGTTCAGACCTAGGCAAAGTGCGGCCTGGGGGCCGGATGCGGCCCACCCGCTGTCTGTGACTGGCCCGCGGAGGTAGGAAGGAAGGAAGGAAGGAAGGAAGGAGAAATGGAGGAGGAAGGAAGGAGAAATGGAGGAGGAAGGAAGGAGAAATGGAGGGAGGAAGGAGAAATTCTCTTTCCATGCCCTTTTGCAAAAGTCCAATAAATGCTCATTTTTTAAATTGTTCATTGGTTTCATTGGCCTTTCCAAGAAATTAAAAGCAAACCCCCCACCCCATCTCTCAGGGGGGGAAAAGGGAGGAGGAGGAAGAAAAGGAACCCAATGCTACTTTCAGGCAAAGCCTCCACTATGTTTTCTCAATTGACAATGTAGATCAGTTGAAGAGAGGCACCTGAAATGAATATTTTGAAAGAGAAGTAAAGAACTGCCCCAAAGCAGAAATAAAAGGCAGAGAAAATCAGAGAGACAGAAGCTTCTCTCCATCTGGAGAAGGAAGGGAGGGAGGGAGGGAGGAAGGGAGAAAGGAAGGAAGGAAGGAAGGAAGGAAGGAAGGAGAAATGGAGGGAACAAGGAAGGAAGGAAGGGGTGGGCAATTAATTTATAATTATAATATAATTATAATATATAATTATAATATAATATAATATAATATAGTATAGTATAATATAATATAATATAATATAATATTATTTATTTATTCGATTTTTATGCCGCCCTTCTCCTTAGACTCAGGGCGGCTTACAACATGTTAGCAATAGCACTTTTTAACAGAGCTAAGCTATTGCCCCCACAATCCGGGTCCTCATTTTACCCACCTCGGAAGGATGGAAGGCTGAGTCAACCTTGAGCTGGTGATGAGATTTGAACCGCTGACCTTCAGATCTACAGTCAGCTTCAGTGGCCTGCAGTACAGCACTCTACCTGCTGCGCCGGCCTGGCTCATTATAATATAATTAATAATATAATATAATATAATATAATATAATATAATATATAATACTGTATAATATAATATAATATAATTAATATAATATAATATAATATAATATAATATAATATAATATATAATTATAATTTATAATTATAATATAATTAACTGAGTTCTACCCAATAATATACAATATTGGGTAGAACTCAGTTAATTATATTAATCCGGCCCTCTAAAACCATCCCAATTTCTCATGCAGCCCCATGGCAAAATTAATTGCCCAACCCTGTACTAGCTGGATGCTAAAGGCTCAGAGATTCTCATTCCAGCTGCAAAGTTCCCTAAGATTTCCAGCAAGCTACCGATAAAGGAGTATGGGTGTGACAATATTTTCAGCAAAATTATACAGCAGTCCACGATTATTTGTCTTTTCCCCTGCCTTTGCTCCTTGTTATGCTGCCCAACTGCAGATTGTGGCAGCACTAACCCATCTTGATTGAGTTTTAAAAGATAAATGGTATCACGTGTGGTTAGTATTTGAATTCTAAACCAGGATTGTAGGTTAACATCCTGGAATGGGCAATGGTAAAGCCACATTGAAATTTAAAACCAAGAAATTTAAATGGACATTTCTATGAAATCGCTATGTGTCAGGTTTGATTTCAAGGAAACTTTACCTGTCACAATAGAAGAAAAATGTACAGTTATCTAGTTACTTATATTGACAAGTGTTTGCCATGTGTTTCTTTTTTTCAAGTCACCCTCCCTAAGTTGATGGACTATTTTATTTTATTTATTTAATTTCTAAGCTGCCTATCTCACTGTTACAGCAACTCTGGAAAGCTTACAATGTTTTAAAAAAGGTTAAAACATGCTAGAATATAATCAAAATTAGTAAAATTTAATAGAAAGAATCGAACAGAAAAGCTAAAAATCAAGATGGGCAACCCGTTCAGGCACTACCACTGTAAAATCCCACTGTCAGGACTAAAGGTCAAGTGTCAGGGCCAGGTTTTTAGGCTCTTCCGGGAGACCAGGATTTAGTAGGGATTTGAAGGGGGTGATTAAAAGGATCAGTATAGTTTTCATCTGTTTCCTGTTAAAAATGGGGAAACATAGAAACATAGAAGATTGACGGCAGAAAAAGACCTCATGGTCCATCTAGTCTGCCCTTATACTATTTTCTGTATTTTATCTTAGGATGGATATATGTTTATCCCAGGCATGTTTAAATTCAGCTACTGTGGATTTACCAACCACGTCTGCTGGAAGTTTGTTCCAAGAATCTACTACTCTTTCAGTAAAATATTCCATTTGTTTTCAGCCATGATACTACATATAGTTGCAGACATTCCAATTATAGTTATATATCCAACTTTAGTGGCAGAAGTCAAAATAAGAATGCAAAAACTGTCCATCCTTTGTCGCTGGTTTAATGTGTTCTTTTTGCTCCAGCTTCTCACAAAGGGTTTTAACAAATTGGATCCCCTTCCTTTCCTCATTGCTGAGTGAATGTGTGAAAAGAGTAAAGATTTCCAATTTCAGCAGCAGGGGCTTAACTGTTAGGAAGAGCAAAAACCTGGCGAAATCGGTAATTGTTGGTCTAAGGAATTGGTCTGTCCAGCTGGTTCAGAAAGACATTTATTAGGGCTCAGGAAAAGTGACATTATTAAAGTGAGCATGCTGATTTCAGACAGCTCCCAATTCATCACTCTGACAGTGACAAACACAGCCTGAGGTTAAGCAAATGACTACAGAGAATTCTTTGGCTTTACATTTTTAATATTCACTGTGTTTTCTTGGCTGCAGAGAGTCCTATTCAAAGGATCTTCTTCCTTGAATAGAAAGGGCAAAGCAGGGCCATGAAACATGCTTGGGTTTTGCAAATCAAGTAGGGCCTCTGTCATTCCCCTCACTCTAGTTCATTTATCTTGCACCTGAATGGAAAGTGGAGGGTCAATTTTTAAAGGCTCCATGTTACAAGCTTTCCTAAATACACTAATAACTCCCTAATGGAATTGGGACTTCTGTCACTCAGACCACCCAGGTCTCCAGTCAAACGAATTGTTTCTGGTGCTTTTGAATTCTCCTCAATTCGTCCCTCCCCCATTTCTATTCCCAGGGAATCTAACACTGCAATACACAAAGTGCATTGTCTCTGCTACCATCCTCCTCTCACTGGTAACATGATGTACTGTTAATGGAGCTATCCTTGAAAATAGTTGAGAAGCAAAATTGATAACTAGTGATGGGCGAACCCAACGGTGTTCGGGTTTGGCAAGTTCAGACGAACTTCACACAAAGTTCGGCCGAACCTGAATGGTCCGTGGCACCAAAGCTCCGCCCCCGGAATCCCATCGTTTTTTATTTTAACAGATTTTTTTTTTTTTACGAAAAAAGATGCCGCAGTGGCGCCACAAGCAAAGGAAGGTCCTTTCACGTAAATTTTTTTTAAAAAAAATTTACGTGAAAAGACCTCCCTTTGCTTGCAGCGCCGCTTTTTCGTAAAAATAAAATAAAAATTTACATGAAAAGACCTCCATTTGAAGGAGCTGGGGAATCCCGCAAAGAGATTCCAGGGACAGAGCTTTGACGTCACATATACCAGCAGGTTGCCAAGGACGCCAAGGTGATCACTTCCTGGATTCCATGGAATCCAGGAAGTGATCACCTTGACGTCCTTAGCAACCTGCTGGTATACGTGATGTCAAAGCTCTGCCCCCGGAATCTCTTTGTGGGATTCCCCAGCTCTTTTTGTGCCTCCCTCCCAGCCTCCCAACCAGCTGACAGCTCCCTGGTGTTCGCCTTCCTCCACCGCCACCGGCGCCCGGCTCCTCCTCCTCTTCTTAGCAGAGGATAACCGGCAGTGGCTTTCGCAGTGTTCGGCACGAACGCCGAACCAAAGCACAATTTTTTTAAAAAATTCAGGTTCAGGTCCAGCATGCCGAACAACACAAAATTCGGTACGGACCCGAATTGTGCGGGTTCGGTTCGCCCAACACTATTGATAACACAATTTTGGCAATATGCATGGAATCAGAGGCTATCATTATGACTTTGTGGCAACTGTGGAACCTGTGATGTTTTATGAGTTTGCCTGTTTCTTTGCAGATGTTTCATTACCTGACTCTGTAACATCATCAGTACTAGCTCTGATAAATTTAGCCCTGGTGGTACAGAGTCAGTTAATTAAAACAAGCAAATAAACAGACAAGCTCTGAGAATGCCACAGATTCCACAATTCAACTCTGAGCTACATTAATTCTGTTCTACTAACTATAGTCATTATAATTGGACATCCCAATGTAATTCTAAGTTCATGTTTCTTTTGAATTTAAATGTCCTACAGCCACTGGCTTTGAAATATTGGCTTAGTTCCTTCACTGCATTATATCCTGCTTCTTCCCACAACTTTGAAATATCCATGGCTTTCCTCAATAATTTTTGCCCTGAGTTATCAATAGCTGAAGAGAGTCTAAGAGATTATTTAGGTCCTTGAGTATAATCCTTGTCCATTTATATTTATTCAGCCTCCCTTTTTACTATTGAAATTTCTTTACCATTAATAGGTTGAGATTAATAAACCAATGAAAGTTTGAATTAAGGTTTTCCTAGTCACCATTAATTACACAACAAAGATCTTTTTATCTACATACCGCTAAATCTTTCCTTGCTTGTAAACTTCAATTAGCCCAAAAATTGCATCATAGTGCAAAACATTTTGAATCATGGTACCTCAAATCCTCTAAATTAGGAGTGCCAAACTCACAACATAGCAATAGCAATAGCATTTAGACTTATATACCACTTCACAGAGCTTTACAGTCCTCTCTAAGTGGTTTACAGAATCAACATATTGCCCCCAACAATTTGGGTCCTCATTTTGCCCACCTCGGAAGGATGGAAGGCTGAGTCAACCTTGAACCAGTGGTGAGATTTCAGCAGTAAGCTGAAGGAGCCTGCAGTGCTGCCCTCTAACCACTGCACCACCCTGGCTCAACATGTGTTGGCGTCATGTGACATATCAGGACTTCCCCCCTCTTCACTAAACCAGGCGTGGGTATGGCTAGCACATGACGCATTCAGCCCATGGGCCGGGAGTTTGAGAGTCCTGCTCTAAATACATACAAAATTACTAATTACTCCTGTGTAATTGAAAATCTAAGAATCTTTATTCTAGTTTTATTAGCAAAATAAATTGTGGCTGCTGCACCACAGCCACAGTTAACCATGGTCACATGACTGTAATTTCTGATGCTCCCTGCTAGCTTCACACAAATAAACTCAATGGGGAAGCCAGCAGGAAGTCAGAAATTACTCCTATTTCTTCTGCTTTTTTGCTTTCCCATGGTCATTCAGCTTTTCTGTTTAGGTAAGGAAATATCTCTGAAAGGATCACCCAACAGATCATGGCTTGTCTAATACCTTTATAAGTTTAGGTTAACTCAACTCCTTCTTGAATGAAGGTGCATATATGTGTCCCAGCATCAAATCTGGGTCGATCACTGGGACAAGACGTTTGGTCTCCTGAACTTTTGGACTCGTGCTGGAGCCCATCTCAATTAGTGCAAGCAGATTGAGTATTGTCAGCACTTCTCCAGGAACTAGAACATGAGCTCCAGCACAAGTCCAAAGGCTTGGAAGACTAAACCTGTGGTGCCGGTGACCAATCCAGATTGGAACAACCCCTTCTATATTAATGTTATCCCCTTTTGTTTTTTAATTCTTTACTTTAATGACCAACCATTAGGGATCAAACTAAAGGCTCACCAGTGCAGAATTCTGTTTCTGTAATGGCCAACTGTATGTTTCTGGGAAGCCAACAAGCAGAAGATGAAGGAAATACCATACATCCCAGTCAAGCTCCTCAGTTTTTATGTTTTGACTATTTTTTCTTTGATTCTTTGATTCTTAAACTTGGGGTTCATATGTTCCTACAAACAGTTACGTTTGTAATAAATGTATGTTTGGCAATGTTAGAACTGCATTTGAAATTGCAACCTGTCATCTAGAATTGGCAATCAGATTAAAGGCAGATTATCATGTTTATATATACCATCTAATAACGGAGTTAGCTAGCTGGCTTGTCATAAGAATCATTAAAATAAAATCATTACTCAATTTCATTGTACACATGTTGTGCATTGACAATAAAGGTTTGATTTAAAAATATCAAACTGCAAGTATGTCACTAAAAAATTAAAAATGAATTAAAATTAAAGGCATGAAAAATAAAGTTTTAAAATTAAGACAGAATTAGATATTTGCAGGGGGAGAAAGCAAACATATAATACATGCATCAAGACATTGTACAAGTACCAGAAACTTTGTGATGGATTTCATAATGCAAATTACACAATCACATCTTTTGCATAATAACTTCATAATGAACATGTCATCATTTGAAATCATTGCTCTGGAAAAGATATTTATTTTTTCCTACTGCCTATTTAATGTATTTATATATGATAAGCAGGAACTAATCACTTAAAAAGTTCTCACTCAAGTATCCACTTACTGAGCCTCATTTAGAAATATCATCTGGAAAAACATATCTCTCAATTTCCTGATTCATACAGTAAATTACACTAAGATATTATTTTCTCAGCAATAATTTATTAAGTAAATTACTATGGTTGTCAAAAACATACTGTGATATAAATTACAATGGCTGAATTTATACAACCAGATTATGTACAATGTGCAATGTATGAGCCCAGCCAAAGTCTCTTAGTGAATATATCTGGAATTCTGACATTCAATAATAAAATAGGAGATAGAAAAACCCAACCACAGAATCTGTATGATTTGGGTAGTTTCCCAATATGGTAAAATAAAGTTTCGTACTGAAACATGGTAATACATGTAGAATGTGAATTTAGTCATGGGCATACCAGCAAGACAAATGCAAAATGGGAAGCTTTCTTAATAGAATACCAACTTCATATTTCACTTTCTCTGTCAAAGGATTTAAATATCTATATCTTTTTAAATACTTGCATCTGTTCTTAGGTATTGACTGAATGTGCATAAGATCACTGCAGCCTACTTCAGGTTTCTGACTTCCTATTATAGCAATCTATAGCCAGAATTTGAAGTCATGTGAATTATAGACTTGCTTGCCATATAAGATACAAAGGTTGTACTACTAAATGGCAGGAGGGCAATGGAGTCAGTGCAGAAGATCCCTTTTAGGACCAATACAGGAACTTTCATTTTATCCACAAGGTTGCGGTCCATCTAGCTTATTATTGACATATCTGACTTAATGACTGACATATCTTTGTGCCTTGCCAGGATTTCACATAGGATTCCTCCTTATCTGGAAGAGCGCAGATTTGAACTTGGGAACTTCTGTAAGCAACGCCTATATGATGCTGCTGTATCTTTCCATCCCATTGTAAAAATTACATATTATATAGAAGCATTGGTAGACCAGTAAACAAAACAATCCATATTTTGTTGATTTACTTACTAGTAGTTATTCTTCAATCTTCCTCTGAATGTTTGATTAGCTTTGCGTCGGATGCAGAATAACAAGGACACGAGAGCTGGGTAATAAGGGTCACTTTATTAAATATAAACATAGAAGACCTGCAGAGATCACTAAATGGGGCGGATGTTCCTATATGTAACATACTTGGGCAACTAAATGGGCATAACTCCAGCCTGGGTAGTGCGAGGCTATCTTTAGTCTACACCCAGCCATGTAAGCCACACCTCGAGCATGTGGGAAGGCTCACCCCCATGACCCGGAACCGGAAATTACATAAGTGAGCTCCAAAGGCACCCCCTCTCCACCACCCTGGTTGTGTAGGCCAGTGTTTCCCAACCTTGGCAACTTGAAGATATTTGGACTTCAACTCCCAGAATTCCCCAGCCAGCATTCGCTGGCTGGGGAATTCTGGGAGTTGAAGTCCAAATATCTTCAAGTTGCCAAGGTTGGGAAACACTGGTGTAGGCAGCATGAGTTGTGGAAAGGGGCAGCCGATCATCTTCCAAAAGATGCCCAATGGAAAACACACAGTTGCTTCTGATACCCGTTTCCGCCCATTACTGCCAAACAGTGACCGAGAAGAAATTAGTCAATTGTTACATGCCGATCTAATTAAACCCAGATATGCCACATAACCAAAATACAGTTCTCCGTCTTCCAGGGTGAAGTAGGCAAAAAAACAATCTAGACTCAAATGTGCTGCGATGGCAAAAAAATTCCTACTCAGCCCCCAGTTAGGCGACCCTTTAAGCACCCTAGATTGAGTGGAGGTTGGGTGGGTGTCTGCACTTGCTAGCAGCCAGGCCAAAGAGGGGAAGAGCTGGGCAGCTTGCAGGCCTTTAAAAAAGCCACTCACTAAGCCCAGTCACTTCCGGCCATGTGAGCCACGCTGAGCATTCTGGGAGGTCTCGCAGCTACCAGGAAGTCGGTGCCGTGTTGATCCAGCACCGATGCAAATGTCAGCCCCACGCTGAGGGTGCGTGGCCTCTCAATTTTTGTATTTAACGAGAAATAATAGCATAAGAAAATGAAGTGAAGAGCACAAGTCAGATTATATAACATCCTCAATTCAAGCAGAGGATAATGTATACATATGCACAGACATATAGTTACAAGCTTCTAGGAGTGGATATTTACTCATTTATATTGAATGTCTTATGGTTCATATTTAGCTATACTGTAATCTGCTTCTCTACAAACTCCACCCATAGGTTCCCATTTTCTATAGACTAGCCGAATCCAGTGAAATTCTGAATGTGCCTGAATCACCATATAGCTGCATGTTTAGACCTACAAATGGCCCTTTAACTTCCTTATTTCTTCAATGCCTGTGAGCCTCTGGGAATGTGTGTATACTGTAGTTCATGCATTTTGGATCTTCTCTCTCGCTTGAAAGCTTATGCTTTTAATTAAATTTGTTAGATGGAAAAGCCCTTATGCCAGAGTGACCTTTTGCGCACCAGACTAACATGACACTCCACTTACAATGCTGTATGATAGGATTCCACAATCTGACAATAGAGTCTGTGTGCATATTTTCTTCCAGACCTAACAGCAAGTTGAGCAACTGTCCTGAAAACTTTATTTAAAATCTGTGTTAAGTTTTGAAATCTTCCCTGTTTGGAACTGTGGCCTACAGTCTCACAGTCTCTTGCTGTTTTAAAACAGTACCTATTATTCCAGTGATACGGCATTCTATTGTAGTGAGTTGTGATTTCAGTGTCATGTTGTAGAAATGCGGTTCCAAAAAGTTATGATTGTGGCTGTGACCGTGTGATCAAATCTCCACTCCTTTTTTGCATAAAATGCACCTAAAAGGATGGGGCTTTGATTGCATGATCACAGCCACCATCTTGAATTTTTTTGAAACCTCTCTAAGGATGCCCCTGAATGGATAGTTATGACTGGATGGAGGGATGAAGGATGGAACAGTAAGAAATGTAATATGCTATACTGTAATCCCACACTACTTCGTGGTTCATCTTTCATGGATTCGCTACTTCACGGGTTTTCAAAGGGGGCTTAAATCCATTAAATCCATTGAAAATTTTAAATCCATTAAAAATCCATAAAATTCTTCTACAGTATTACTTTGCTCTATTAAAGAAACTGGTAGGATATCACATCTAGTTCCAGCTGAGAAACATTATAGAATGACTGTTTAATGCAAAGGGTGGGTTTTAAAAGTCCAAATACTCATTAAATACATTAAAAAAATATATTTCCTCTACTTCACGGAGATTCGTTTTTCACGGGTGGTCTTGGAATGCATCTCCCTGTGAAAAACGAGTGATTACTGTACATCAAACCCTTCTGTTGATATTTTACTACTCTGGTCCTTGATGCTGATGAAGGTATTCTCATCCTAATTGGTGGCAACAAAATTGCAGGTGGGTAAGGAATGGGTTTACCTTGTCCTGTGAGCCCATCACGGGTCCAAAGACGGGCTAACGGGTCCAAAGACGGGCTACAAGAATGGTGGAAGGTCTTAAGCATAAAACGTATCAGGAAAGACTTAATGAACTCAATCTGTATAGTCTGTAGGACAGAAGGAAAAGGGGGGACATGATCGAAACATTTAAATATGTTAAAGGGTTAAATAAGGTTCAGGAGGGAAGTGTTTTTAATAGGAAAGTGAGCACAAGAACAAGGGGACACAATCTGAAGTTAGTTGGGGGAAAGATCAAAGGCAACATGAGAAAATATTATTTTACTGAAAGAGTAGTAGATCCTTGGAACAAACTTCCAGCAGATGTGGTTGGTAAATCCACAGTAACTGAATTTAAACATGCCATATATCCATTGTAAGATAAAATACAGGAAATAGTATAAGGGCAGACTAGATGGATCATGAGGTCTTTTTCTGCCGTCAGTCTTCTATGTTTCTATCACCTGGGCTCACCTTGTGAGCCAGACCAACCTTCCAAAAGGTTCATTTGACAGATCTTTGCTCTCTTCCAGCCGTTACGTCGAGAAAACCTTTTTCTATTCACCGAATAAAAGTGGCAGAGAGAGAGATGCAGTAAGATGAGGACTGTGGGTTTCACAAACCTTGCAGACAGGAAGCCTCATTAAACAGCCTCTTGCCATTGTTCTGCGCATTTCAAAGGAAAATATCTAGACTTTATTTAAAGCAGGAGCCAGGCAGACAGGTATACAGAGAAATCTGTCAAATAAAGCTGATGGGGGAAGGGTAGTGAGAGGCTGCAGCTGCAGCCATGAATTAAAAGGGCTGGGCTTATCTGTATTGGGGCTGCTTTGTGCTGAAGGCAGACTCCTTCTCTGGAAAGACAAGGTCAGGCTGAAGCAGAGAGTAGTGTCGGCTGGTTCCCAGGTTACTGGATGGGAGGGATGCAATTGTCATTGCTTTGTGGAACGGACCGATCTAAGGTGCTGGAGGGCTCTTTAATTAATACTGAGCGGTTATGTTTGAAGCTAGAAGGTCAGTCAAATATTCCCGGTAACCTTGGAGGGCTTAATCATGCCCTCAGTACTAGCCGAGCTATTGAAAAGCAACCATCTCAAACAGGATTTTGGCTTTTGCTGCCTCGTTCTTTTCTTTTTAATCTGGCTGAGGTAATTCGCAGATGTTAGGTGGGGGCAGTTTTTGGCAGGGGTGCAAGTCAAGCCATTTAGGCTTGGCATGTTTGGTTTTGCTTCACAACCTTTGTGAGAGCCAAAGAATTATTAGGCCTCTGCTAAATGCTCTGTGACCCTAACAACCAGTTCTGGCTCTGGACTTATTTTTTTTAAAAAATAATAAAAATAGCTGAAGCTCATTAAGGAGAGGGATTGCTGAGCAACGGTTCATATTGCCTTGTGTTACACCTTGATAAGGCTGGACTTGGTGCTAACATTTCTCTGGAGACCAGCAAGAGATCCTGGATTGCCTGGAGCAAATGGAAGCATCCTTCCCAGCTTCCCAGTTTGGCTGCTGATTATTCTTTCAGTGTTGTTGATAAGCAGTGCAAGATATTTATTTTTATTTATTTCATTTATTTGTTTTATTTTTTCAAGTACATATTGGTAGCATACATACCCTGTTTCCCCGATAGTAAGACACCCCCGATTGTAAGACGTATCGGGGGTTTCAGGGGGGTCGGCTAATATAAGCCGTACCCCAAAAGTAAGACATATGTCTTACTTTCGGGGAAACACGGGGGTATTGCCGCCTCCCTCTCATCTAGCTGCGCGCCGCCTCCTGCCCACGTCCGCACCGCCCCCCTCTCCATACGTCACCGGGTCTGCCACCTCCCTCTGATCTTAATGAGCGCCGCCTCCTGCCCACTTCCGTGCCGCCCCCCCTCCATACGTCACCGCGTCTAAATGTTAATTTTATGGTTAAAACAAAAAATTCGACAATTTTTTTCCAATATAAGACATACCCCGAAAGTAAGACATAGT
The DNA here is from genome assembly GCF_031021105.1 of Erythrolamprus reginae. Classification (NCBI taxonomy): domain Eukaryota; kingdom Metazoa; phylum Chordata; class Lepidosauria; order Squamata; family Dipsadidae; genus Erythrolamprus; species Erythrolamprus reginae. The sequence goes on along the minus strand of NC_091952.1, from coordinate 58,634,535 downwards.
GGGGCTTTTGGGGATAAAAAGAAAGTAAGACACTGTCTTACTTTTGGGGAAACACGGTAGATATAATATTCGTGCCTTCTACCGCATGAATCCCAGCGACCGGTTAAGTCCCACAGAGTTGGCCTTCTCCGGGTCCCGTCGACTAAACAATGTCATTTGGCGGGACCCAGGAGAAGAGCCTTCTCTGTGGCAGCCCCGACCCTCTGGAACCAGCTCCCCCCCAGATATCAGAGTTGCCCCCACCGTCCTTGCCTTTCGCAAGCTCCTTAAAACTCACCTCTGTCGTCAGGCATGGGGGAATTTAAATTTTTTACCTTCCCCCTAGGCTTATAGAATTTATACATGGTATGCTTGTTTGTATGATTGGTCTCTTAAATTGGGATTTTTTAGATTACTTTTTAATATTAGATTTGTGACATTGTTTTCTTTATTGTTGTTAGCCGCCCCGAGTCTTCGGAGAGAGGCGGCATACAAATCTAATAAATAAACAAACAAACAAACAAACAAATAAATAAATAAATACTTTACATAAATACATAAATACATAAATACATAAATACATAAATGCATAAATGCATAAATGAATAAATAAATAAATAAATAAATACTGTTTATATTTATTTATTTATTTATTAGATTTGTTTGCCGCCCCTCTCCGTAGACTCGAGATGGGTACTAAAAAGAGGGAAACATTAAGCCAGGGACGGTAGGCATGCTCGTGCACTTATTCAGGTCCCTTACTGACCTCTTAGGAATCGGGTGAGGTCAACAGTGGATATTCTAAGGGTAAGGTTCTGGGGGTTTGGTGATGAAACTAGAGTCAGGTAGTGAATTCCAGGCATTAACTACTCGGTTGCTGAAGTCATATTTTCTGCAGTCAAGTTTGGAGTGGTTCACTTGCCGTTTGTATCTGTGGTGTGCTCTTGAAATGTTGAAACTGAAGGAGTCGTTGACAGGAAGGACATTGTAGCAGATGATTTTACAAGCTATTCTTAGGTTGTGTTTAAGGCGACGTAGTTCTAAGCTTTCTAAGCCTAGGAATTTAAGTCTGGTTGGATAGGATACTCTGTTGAGAGTAGATGACTGGAAGGTTTTTCTTGTAAAATATCTCTAGACACTTTCTAATGTATTTATGTCTGAAATGCAGTGTGGGTTCCAGATAGATGAGCTGTATTCAAGGATTGGTCTGGCAAATATTTTGTATGCTCTGGTTAGTAGTGTGATATTACCAGAGAAGAAGCTGCACAAGAACTCTTAAAGCCTTTCTGGCAATGTTGTTGCAGTGGGCTTTGGCACTTAGGTCATTTGATATGAGTATTCCAAGGTCTTTTACAGAGTGAGGGTTATCTACAAAGTCTTGTCTATTCAGCTTGTATTTGGTGTTCTGATTCTTTTTGCTAATATGTAGGACAGAGCATTTGTTGGCTGAGATTTGGAGTTGCCAGGTGTTTGACCATTCAGACATAGGTCAAGGTCTTTTGGGGGGTAGCAGTGTTATCGGTGATGTTGAAGAGTTTTACATTATCAGCGAAAAGAACGCAGTTGCTTGTAATATGATCGCTAAGATCATTTATATAGTTTGTTTGGTTTTTTGTTTCTTTTTTTGTTTCTTTCTTTCTTTCTTTCTTTTTGTATGTATGTATGTATGTATTTATTTATGTATTTATGTATGTATGTATGTATGTATGTATGTATGTATTTGCTTGCTTGTTTGTTTGTTTGTTTGTTTATTTATTTATTTATTTATTTATTTTTTAATTTATTTATTTATTAGATTTGTATGCCGCCCCTCTCCGCAGACTTGGGGCGGCTCACAGCAACGATAAAGACAATGTAAAACAAATCTAATGATTTAAAAAACACCAAAAAACCCATTATTAAGAGCAAACATACACACAAACAGTATGAAGGGTGTTGGTCCTGGTATGCTGCATGGGGGTACACCACTGTTAACAGGAACAGGATGGATTAGATAAGGCACTCCATATTTTGATCACTTGTTGTCTTCTACTGTGTACCCCTGATCATCAGACCAGCTTAGATGGTCAGAATAGGCCATAGATCAATTATGTTTTCCTACCTCTGCTGCCATTCTTCCTGGTACAGCTTTTCTGGGCCATAATAATAGTTTCTTCCTTTCTCTCCTGTCTTCTTCCTTCTTCTCCTCTCTTCTCTTCTTCTCTTCCCAAAGGTGTTTTCAAAAAGGAGTTGGATGAAGTACATATAAAACATGTACTTTATATAGCATTATCAGCCCAAATCACTGCAGGATGAAGGCATTCTTGCTGAAGTTAAAGAGCATAATCTACCACACTGTTGCTATTTGGGTTAGTTGGTAAATATATGTTTTCCCTTTACAATCTAAGCCCAAAGTCACCCAGCTAGTTTCCATGCCTGAGAGAGCCTTAGAACCTGAGTCTCCCCAATACCAGTCTATCATCTTAATCACTACAAATCTATGATTTGAGTTCCATATGTTTAGGAAACGTGGCTACTTAATATATGGAAACCAGGAGTGAGTAATAGGGTAGGCTATGTCAGGATTGTTGCTGGGATAGTGCATATGTGACTCATGTACCGGCATAGTTTGAGTTTTTGGGTGGTCCTTTTAATACAGCTTATTTCCTTTGTTTGAAGAAGGATCCCTTATCCAAGTGTCTTAAAGCAATGCTGGCTTAGGAAATTCTGAAAGTGGAAGCCCACGCAACTTAGAATTGCCAAGGTTGAAAAACATTATTATTATTATTATTATTATTATTATTATTATTATTATTATTATTATTATTTATTAGATTTGTATGCCGCCCCTCTCCCTAGACTCGGGGCGGCTCACAACAATAACAAAGACAATGTAAGAACAAATCTAATAATTTAAAAAACACTAAAAATCCCATTATTAAAAGCAAGCATACACACAAACATACCATGTATAAAGTGTATAGGCCCGGGGGAGATGTCTCAGTTCCCCCATGCCTGACGGCAGAGATGGGTCTTAAGAACTTTACGAAAGGCAAGGAGGGTGGGGGAAGTTCTGATCTCTGGGGGGAGCTGGTTCCAGAGGGTCGGGGCCACCACAGAGAAGGCTCTTCTCCTGGGTCCCGCCAAACGACATTGTTCTAGAATAGATATATTCCCTTCCCACCTTTGATTCAATGAAATGGAAATGCAAGATTTTAACAGTTCTGCTCTGAGTTATTGTGAAGTGTCCGATTATTCCAGCAAGTTTTGAGGTTATTGAGTAACTCATTCAAAAATTTCTAAAATTTTGGTGCCGAAAGGGCAGAATTTATAAAAGCAGCATATCATTATAACTGAGCGATTCAAACCGAATGTCATTGTAACTCATTCGCTTTGTATGAATGTAAGAATTGCTGTTCTGGATCTGATCAAAGACCACTGGCTATTCAATCATTAAAAATAATTTTATTCTCTCTTTTTCTTTTCTTTTGCTTTTTACTTCATAAAAGGCTTCTGCTGGAAAAGTGATATGAAAATATTTTAAGTAAAATATTGCATTGCTAATCATCACAATGGATAATTAACTCCAGAGTCCTTTAATACTAATATTTAGCACAGTGTACTTTTTTCAAATCCTTGAGGGGGTTTTATATTATATATTATTCTAGTTTCTGGAAAGGTGCTGATTGTATTCACTCTGCTTGCACTAATTAAGACTAAGTTTGGACAATATTATGTTAGTAGTTAGATAGTGATGTAGGATTCTATATTCAGAACATCATAGCCAAAATTGCTTGGATGTCTGAAAAATAAAGATAATCACTGTATTATGGAGAAAATAGACCTCATAAGGAAGATTCAAAAATATGACGAGTATTAACATTAGCCTATTATCTTCTACAATCTTTTAATCAGAATTTATTGAATAGGGAAGATTGCTTATTAAAGGTTTCTTTTCAAATACTGTTTAATTGAAGGGGAGAGTCCTGCCCCCACATCACAGATAGTAATGTACCAAGATTTTCGTATGATATTTCAAAGGTAATAAAAATATAGTCTGTGTCTAGTCTTTACTGAGTCATTGATAGACGATCTTGGAATGTTCTACAAGCCACCAGCACATTGATTTTATGTTTTTATGTTTTTAATGCTAACAATGAAATGTTCTTTGTGTTCACAGTGAGACTCAAGTGTACAACTCTAAGGCTTTAACAACAACAAATTACATTATGGCTTAGTGTATTGAGTAAAATATATCAAGTGTGGCTTGTAAAATGTGATTTATAGCATATGTTATTGTACAAATCCAGCCAACAAATCATGGTTAAACAAGATATGGGTAAGCATAATGTGTAATCTCAGTTAGCCAGGCAAATAATATAAGGGAAATGAATACTTACTGTACAGAAGTAATATGGATAACCAGAAATATGTAAAAATGGGACAAAGAAGTAGTGGTAAAGTGTAAGATGACAATTACTGAATAGAAAAAAAGAGTGGAAGTCACAATTATATATTATTTTTTTAAAAACATTCTTGCTTCTCTATTAGAAATTTATGAGGGCTTTTATAGCAGCCACAAGAAGAGAATATATGAACCACTGGACATTGACTCATTGATAACATAGCATGATATAGATGGGACTAAATAATGGAGTTTCCAATTCCTAGTATGAAATACAGAATAGAATGAACCTTTTTTTTAAAGCTACATTTTTACAATAATATAATACTTTTGAAATTAAGTTCCTGGTTGATTGGGGAGGGGGGGAATAAATAAAAAGAGAGGAAGGTGACTTCTTATGTTTGAACATCAAGTTATATAATAGCAGCTTCTCATGTTTCAGAACATATTCTTATCATTATTAGTTTGTTTTTGGTCTCCTGTGGGGACAAAACTATTTTTCCCATCCTACTTTGGTTATATAAAATTCAGAGAAAGGCGTACAACAGCCAATGAACCCTGGAAACAGATTTAGTGATGATTCATATAATAGTGATTTCTCTTAAAATATAATTTTCAAATGAATTATCTTTTTAAAAATTAACGCAAGGGTATAAGGTCCTTCATATCTATATAAGGAATAAATTATATTTAAGTAATAGCTATTTTCAAATCTCATCTCACCTAATCAATATTACTGGAAATTTCATGGAATGAATCTGGGATTCTCTGCATGGAAAACATATTCTGCCCATACTCTAGATCAGTGCTTCTCAAATAGTGGGGTGTGCTCTTTGCAATACAAAAAGGGTGCTTTGTTTCTTTTGAATTTTGTGAAAAACATTGTTTTGAATTTTCAAAACAATGTGTGTCTGAAATTTGTACCCGTGAATTTTTGGGAGGCTTCTACCAGAGAGCCCGGCAGAACAGACGGGAAATAGAAAATAATTGAGAAGCACTGCCCTAGATGCAAAAATGTTAGATGCACCAAAAAGTAATAATTCTTTTTAAAGTTTTGAATGTTTGTAGTTTCTTATCTGACTAGCAACCAGATATATTGATCCAAAGTTACAGCAGGAGATGCCTTGTCTGATAGAGGGAAAACATCCCAGTCCTTTCTCTCTTTTATCTTGCTCGGTATAGATTTCCTTTGGATGCTCCTGTCCCTCGCTTCTCCTAGGGGATGCCCCAATTCACCTTTGCTTGCTTCTGTGGGCTCCATGGCTTCTGCAAGATGAAGAGGAAACATGAAGAGACCAGTTCTGAGCAAGAAACTGCTGTTTGAAAAGAGAAGGCTTTTCTTTTCGGGGTTCACTTAAAATGTGAATTGGAAAAGCATGCTTACTGCAATAACTTGGTATGATGTTATTTCACACACCTTTCCTTTTAGGCTTTCTTTCATGGCTTTCCTTTTCCAGAAAATCTTCTTATTCACCTACAGCTTGTGTCAATGAATTAGATAGGTAGAAAAAACATTAGTTTTTTCTCCCAGATGCGAAACTGTGACTGCATATTTTTTTAAAGAGTATCATCCAGTAGTAGGTTCCTACTGGTACACCTAATTGCGTGCAGGTTTGTGGCTCTGGCGCACAAGTCTGCGTTCAAGCGAAATTTTATTTATTTATTTATTTTATTTATTTATTTGATTTGTATGCCGCCCCTCTCCGGAGACTCGGGGCAGCTAACAGCAACAACAAGACAGCGTATAACAATAATCCAATACTAAAAACAATCAAAACCCATTATAATTAAAAACCAAACATACATATAGACATACCATGCATAAAATTGTAAAGGCCTAGGGGAAAAGGGTATCTCAATTCCCCCATGCTTGGCGGCAGAGGTGGGTTTTAAGTAGCTTACGAAAGGCAAGTAGGATGGGGGCAATTCTAATCTCTGGGGGGAGTTGGTTCCAGAGGGCCGGGGCCGCCACAGAGAAGGCTCTTCCCCTGGGTCCCGCCAAGCGGCATTGTTTAGTTGACGGGACCCGGAGAAGACCCATTCTGTGGGACCTAACTGGTCGCTGGGATTCATGCAGCAGAAGGCAGTCCCTGAGATAATCTGGTCCGGTGCCATGAAGGGCTTTATAGGTCATAACCAACACTTTGAATTGTGACCGGAAACTGATCGGCAACCAATGCAGACTGCGGAGTGTTGGTGTAACATGGGCATATTTGGGAAAGCCCATGATTGCTCTCGCAGCTGCATTCTGCACAATCTGAAGTTTCAGAACACTTTTCAAAGGTAGCCCCATGTAGAGAGCATTACAGTAGTCGAGCCTCGAGGTGATGAGGGCATGAGTGACTGAGCAGTGACTCCCGGTCCAAATAGGGCCGTAACTGGTGCACCAGGCGAACCTGGGCGAACGCCCCCCTCGCCACAGCTGAAAGATGTTTCTCTAATGAGAGCTGTGGATCGAGGAGGACACCCAAGTTGCAGACCCTCTCTGAGGGGGTCAATGATTCTCCCCCCAGGATAATGGACGGACAGATGGGATTGTCCTTGGGAGGCAAGACCCACAGCCACTCCGTCTTGTCTGGGTTGAGTTTGAGTTTGTTGACACCCATCCAGGCCCCAACAGCCTCCAGGCACCGGCACATCACTTCCACTGCTTCGTTGACTGGACATGGGGTGGAGATGTATAACTGGGTATCATCGGTGTATTGATGCTACCTCACCCCAGGCCCTTGGATGATCTCACCCATTCTGCTTCCTGAACCTGTGCAGGTAGCAAAATCTTGCACGGGGATGTGCATGCGTGTGTGTTTCTGCAAGGTGTTTTGCTTCTGCATCCCTGTGTGAGATTTTGCTACCTGCACAGGTAGCAAAATTTCACTCAAATGCGCGCTCAAGCACCAGAGCCAAAAAGCTGTGCAAAATTACTGTTACTTACTGTAACTTACTGTTACGAACCCACTACTGGTATCGCCTTATAGATTTAGAAATGTCAATGAACTGATAAAGAGCCAAAGAAATAATACCTTACAACAGATAAATAAGCAAATAAATGATATGACTCTCTATGTGAGCGTGTGTGCGTAGGTGTAATTGGGCTTCACGTTCATTACAGAAAAGCTGCCCTCCCTCTTTTGAGTCTCCCATGGTGTTTGATGGATTAGCTTAGGAAGGCACACTGATAGGAAGAGATGAACCTGCTATGAATGATGGCCTTTTTTTTATCAGCATCAGGAACGGGAAGAAAAGAATGTGTGTGAAAGACATTAATCTGCTTTATTACATTTATTTTTCTCTCCTCGTTTTTCTTCTCTTACAGATTATGGAGGTGGAGGAAAAATGACTCAATACAAAAGGACAAACATTACCAAGGAACATCCAAAATATGTCTGGGGAAATGACCATTCTACAGTTTCCTTGTCTGAATTACATTGACCTCTAGAGACTCTAGATATTACATCAGCCTCTCAAAACTGGAATGTGTTATATGTATTGGACAATATAAGCCAGCTGGATAACTTTGGGCCAGTCACTCTCTTTCAGCCCAAACCACCTCATAGAGTTGTTTTTGTAGAGAAAATAGGAGGAGTATTTCACTATGTCCACTCCATCGACTTACTTACAAAGTAGTAAAGGTGGGATAAAAGTTAAATAAACAAACAAACAAGCAAAAACTCCCTTTCTGGCTGGGATTAAATTAGATTACTAGAGATGGAAGGGACTTTATAGGTCATCTAGTGCAACCCTCTGCTCAAGCAGGAATATCTGCACCATTTCAGACAAATGACAGTCCAGAGACAAATGGGACTCTGCAATGAAGCTGGTTAAGGAAAATTACTATATAGATTGTTTCGCTCTTTAGCTAGAGAAGAGTCTTTGACAAAATCAGGCTGTCTTCTTGGTTTGGTTTAAACCAAACACACAATATTGCTCAATATTATTTAGAACAATAGGGATGGAATAGATCATTTAGGCCAATGATGGCAAATCTTGTTTTGCTTGGATGCCAAAACAAACTTCTGGAAGACCCATTGGGTCGTTTTTCACTATCAACAAGCTCCAGAGGCATTCCTGAATCCTGAGGAGGGCGAAAAACAGTCTCCCCCCTACCCTCTGGAAGGCCAAAAATCAGCTAGCCAGCAGACACATGTACGCTGAACTGACATATGGCAACACTTTGCATGCCCTCAGATTTGGCTCCGTGTGCCACCTGTGACATATAGGTTCGCCATCATGGATTTAGGCCATCTAGTCTGCCTTCTCTGATATAATCAAGTATACTTGAGGTATGGTTAAGAAGAAAGGACTGCACTAGATTACAAGTGAATCCATTTAAGGCTTGTTTGACAACACAGCAGACATTCACATGTTTGTACTGGGTTATTTTATTGACAGCTGTGACAAACATTTTTATATATAAAGTCTTGTAGATGTTCCCCTCATGATCCAAACGTGTTCAACCTATTTCAGTCACTGAATGCAAACAAGAAAGATAAGGTGGTAGTTTTCATTAACATTAAAATACTACCCAATTCACCTTATGTGGAAACTAATTACATTAAATTTTAGCTGATGATTAGTTAACTGTAGGTTTGGGTTCATATTTCTCTTTAAAAATGCTGCTTTTGTATTAAATAAATAATTTTTCCTGAATCACAGAATCACAAAAACAGTTTGGATGAAAAGGAAGCAAACCCCCCCCCCCTATTTTTGCAAAGTAAAACAAGAAAGACTAGAAATAAGTCCATTTTTTTAGCAGAAATGAACAAAGAAACATGCAGTTAAGGTACTATGGGAACAGTTGTCTGTAGGGAGTAGAACAGTAGAATATGGCATAGTCCTATTTTCTCCATAGCTTGCCACACATTTCTTGTTGCAAAACCATTTTGTATCAGTAAAGTACTTTTCTTAGGACTTTATGAACTTTACAAAGCAGGTAGAAATCCCACTGAATAGAGCTACATAATATGTATTTCTATATATTTCAGTTTGGGAGTTTATAGTTGCAAACCTCTTACTGGTATTCATAAATATAACCTGAATTTTTATTTTGTTGAGACACTCCAAAATAGTTTCCTAGGAGGCACAACTTAGGTAACATTTATATTACTTGAATCTGTATATAACTTTAACTGGTGCAAAATGTGTCGGCATGAACAGTCATCTGTCCAGGTAGAATACGTGCTCCATCTCTGCTTTGGGCGTTCCATTAGTTACCAGTATTTTTCCAGGTCCAATTCAAGATGCTGGTGTTGATCTTTAAAGCCCTTTATGGTGTATGATCAGGTTTTTGGAGGTACTGCCTCTCCTGGATTTCATTTGTCTGCCCCAAAAGATCCAGCAGGGAGGGTTTCATACGAATTCCATCAGCTAAATAGCTACATGTCGCAGGTCCTGGCTGTGAACATTTTCCGAGGTGATACAACACTATGAAATCTTCTCTCTCCTGAGGTAAGTTTGGCTTCATCATTTCCGAGCTTCCAATGATCACTTAAAACCTGGCTATGCTAGAAACCCTGGGAACTCCAAAGGATGGGTGGATTTGTGAGTGGCTTTATTATTAACAGCACTTTGTGTGTTGTTTCCTTGTACATTTGTTTTTATAGTTGTTAATTTTCATAAGTGGGTTTAAGTATGTATTCACTATTTTTATCTTTATTGTACACTGCCCAAAGTCACTTTGGGTGAGATGCACCACTATAAAAATTGGATTAAAAGCTATGCTACCGGTATATAAATGTAGCTCTGCTTTGGAGTAAGAAAGCATCAAATATTAATTTGCAGGACACTAGTTAAAAGTTACAAGCTACAAGACAGGCATATTTATGATGGAGCTATCTCTGAACTGTGCTTTTAATTTTTTGTTTGTTTGTTTGTTTTGACAGAGTTGTTACTGCCAAAAAAATGAATTGCATTCTTTTAACAAGCTTGTGTAGCTGGATGGAATTATAGAAGACATGCACGAAGTATGGAAATTAAGGCAGGAAAGAAAAGCCGTTCGAATTCCTTATTGTAAACTCTTCTTGAAGATTACACAATGATAACTATATGAAATTACATGTGACCTTCTCCCTAGTATTCAATATTCTGTTTGCATGACTAATGCAGGAATTTTAAGCTGTGAACAGGAATGAAGTTAATCCAATAATTCTAGTATTGCCAACTTTGTAATTTAAAAATTAATATCTATCACATTTACTATAATTTGTACAATTATTGAATTCCAGGATTACTCTAGGTAGAAAATATCATTTAACAAAATAATTACCACAGATACATTTGGGTTTTTATTTTTAGGGGTGTTTTTTTGCTATGATGGTGATATATTAATAAGAAAAAATATTTGTGTTTAGTAATTATTTCTGGGTTAGTAATAATTTTGGGGGAGAAATGAGTTAAACTAGATTTTAAATGTTTTAATCATATGACTACTCAGGATGCTGCTCTCAAAACATAAAAATCAAGGGATCATATATTTCTTGCTTTAATTGTACTGACAAACAACACTGTTCAAAATGAAGTGCCTGGATGATCAGTTGCTATATAAAAGAATTAAAAATGCAACTTTCAGAAAAAAAGATTGACATTTACCTGAACATTTAAACTATAACAAATTTTTAATTCTCAAATTGAAAATTATCAGTTTTTGGCAATACATACATACATTAAAATTAAATTATCAGGGGTTTTTTGTAAATACAAAATAAGACAGAACCAAATCTTGCAATACTATGGAAGCCAATAAACCTTATATACGCAGTATGCAAAATTATATGCTGTAATGCTTTTACATTTCTGTTTTATGAAATTATTGATAATATAAATCTATTGAATGTATATGCAATTAGTTTGCACAATCAAATGTATGGGTAACTAAATGATACACTTATATAGAGACATTACTAATAATTTAATTAGTATTGATTTAATTGATAATTTTTCTAGTTATTTACATAAAAATATAATCCAGAGGTGGGTCCTCCTGGTTCGGACCAGATCGTGCGAACTGGTAGTGATCTGCTGGTGACATCACTGAACTGGACCAGGCTGTGCCGGTCCGTGGGTGATGCGACCTTTTTAAAAAAGAAATTGTGTGAATTTGTTACTGTTTTGGAAGGTTTTTTCTTCCAACATGTACTTCCGTTGTGATGTAAACAGTGGGGAAGGAAAATAAAACCCACACCTGATATATTCTAAATTTCACCTGAATTAATTATGATGGTGGTTAGGAATTTACCATTTAATGTTGGTTTCAATATGTGTTATATCCCCAGAAATAAATAAATGTAAATCATCCTGAATCAAACCAAAGGAGTGTGTGTTTGTGACTCTGTATGTAAGTCTGTATATGAGGGTATGGCTAGCTGATGAGGCCAGAACAAGGTCATAATAGATCTATCCTAGTCTCCCTTTCAAATTCCCCAAAACATGTGACACACACAAACACACCAGCCGTGGATTCCTCTTATCTTCATACCGATGCGCTGCACATACATCACAATGTTTTGCAACACATGCACAGAAGCAAATAATTATCAAAAATCATGCACAGGTGAGCGTCCCCTCGTGGGATGTTGCTTCTGAGCATGAGCAAAAGCCAAAGAAGCCAAAAATTGAGGAGGAAGTGGCGCTGTGCATGGACTGGCAAAGACAGCACCAGAGCAGTCATGCGCAAATTGTGCAATTGGCAGGCCACTACCGAACTACAAACACACACACACACATATAGAACATGCATGGTAAGGTAGCTGTTCTCATGGAAAGAAATGAGACACATATTGAAATGTTTGTCAATCACATGACAGCAAGCTCTTTCTATTCCACATTCCGTGCGGTAAAACTGTCCAGTGATAACATTTTTTAGGTTCTGAATGATTCACTGCAGACACAGTAAATGCAAATGTTTCCTAGTCAGGGGAGGGCATAGAGGAATAGAGAAAAAACAATCCTTTAAACCAGTGATTTTCAAATAGTGGGGCGCCCCCCCCCCCGGAGGGGCATGGAGCAATGCCAGGGGGGGTGCGACCCTGTGGAACATGCTTTTTTTTGCACTGAACAATAGAACACCGCACAGAGAAAGGCTTTCCAACAGCAGCCAAGGTTAGAGATGTAAAGTTGAGTATCATCTGCATACTGATAGTACCTCATCCTGTGATGGTGAATTATCACATCCAGCAGTTTCACATAGGTGTTAAAAGCAGTGGAGAGAGTAGTGAGCCCTGTGGCACACCATAAGTGAGTTGTTGTGGATTTGACTTTCACTCTCCACCAATACTGATCCAGACCTTCCTTGGAGTAGGGAGCCAAATAGTGCCACTGTGGGGACCAAATCCTGCAGCCGGCCCCAAAGGATACCATTGTCCAATGGTACTGAAGCCCTCTGAGAAGTCAAGGAGAGCAAGGATGGATACACTACTCCCATCTTGCTTTCATCAGAGATCATCAATAAGGGTGACATGCTGTTTCTTCAATGCTGAATTTCCTAGATATAACACAAAATCTTAGATGTTAGTAAGGGTAATGAATATCTAATATACACTACTCAAAAAAAAAATAAAGGGAACACAAACAACACAACATAATTCCAAGTAAATCAAACTTCTGTGAAATCAAACTGTCCACTTAAGAAGCAACAGTGATTGACCATCAATTTCACATGCTGTTCTGCACATTCAACTTTGTACAGAATAAAGTATTCAATGAGAATATTTCATTCATTCATTCATTCAGATCTAGGATATGTTATTTGAGTGTTCTCTTTATTTTTTTGAGCAGTATATATAAATATAGAGATACTGTGTAAATAACAAAAATAGGCAAATTAAATCTATGCGGAGGATCAGAAAGAGAAAAGGCAGTTCAATTATATGGCATAGAATTTGGTATTTTTGCTAGCAACTCATCTGTTTCTGAAATCTGCTTTCTGACAATGAGGATTGGCTAAAGCTCTGCATTAATATATCAGCTGCCTCAATCGATCAATAGTAACTCTCTTTCATTTTCACCTGCTCAGTCCTGTTATGCCTCTTTTTAAATAAATTTTAAAACCACTGGGAGCAAATTATATCAACTGGCCAGAAAGGAGTCATTAACTTACTTCAAGATACATTTCTACATCAGGGAGAAAGAAGCTTTAGCATAGCTTCCTCCAATAGCTGTCAAGATCTTGCAAATCCCAAACCAAATCTTATCAAACCATCCAGATTTGGTTTCATAAGAAAATCTAAGATGCAACGGCACATGAAAACAAGTATGCTCATTATTCAAAATATTCCTGGCATCTCATCTTGCTTAATCTAATCTGAATTTCTAGCTCGTAACAATAAAAGCAGAACAGCAGCCTCATTGGCTGAGAGAGAATAAAATGTCTCGGGTAAATGTTCCGCTTTTTCTGCTTATTCCTTTTTGCTCTCCAGTTTTCATCATGGATTTAGAAGTGGCAAAATTCCTCAGGAATCTTCTAGTCTCATTAGCCATAGAAACCAGCAGTTTTACATATTTGATGATAAATCACTTTTTTTAATGATAGATTATCAAGACAATTTAGTTTTAAACCATCTATATAAATTGTATATTATATTTCTAACAAGACAAGAGTATATATAATCTTGAAGATAGAACATCTATATAGATTATTCACATGCTATTAAATAGCCTTTCAGAGAAATGACAGGTTTTAGTACAGAGTCTTTGTAGTTTTGGAATATGTTTTCAGATAGAACAGTGGTGGCCATGTTTTCTTAATATGCAATATTTATACTTCCTTTTAAAATCAGCTGTACAAAAAGGATGAAGTGTGATAAATGAATGTCATTACAAATATAACTGTAAACAATAAAGAAAACAGTTAACAGCATATTTATTTTATGGAATTCTGATTTTATTTCCTAAGGTTTTTATAAAATAAAATACATTCACAAATATTTATGCATAAAAAGCACTTTATATTTCTCTCTCTCTTTATCAAGTGACTTGATAAAGAGAGAGAAATATAGCTGTAATGCAGAATTCTTCTCCAAACATTTTTCAAAATTCTTATAATTGGAAATTTTGCTACATTTAGCAATGGATGCAATACGTTTTTATTAAAGTTTTATACAATAAAGCCCCTCAGGGTAAAATCATTGTTATTTCAATTCTATCTGGAAATCGTGATTATTTAAATTCAAAATCCTACACTGAGGAGCCAGGATTTTGAATTTCTCTATAAATAATTATTCTTTTTATGTAGTACCCAAGATATTTTAAAAGGTTTGGTTGGTTTGTTATGATTCCAATAACATTTCAACAAGCTAACTAATTATGCATTGCATAGTATACATTATTTCAAGGTGCCCTTAAAATCATTGAAATTTTATAAGCTGGAAAAAAATGTGCTAAACAAGCTATATGGAAAATTATATATAAATGGCAACTTGATTTGGTTTTTTGTTGTTGTTGTTTTAAGATATTTCACTGCTCATCCAAGCAGCTTCCAAAGTCTGAGCAAGTTTGTTAGGCAGAATGTTATTGGAATGTACCAACTCCTCCTGCTCCAACCTAAGGATTTTGTTGGCTTGTCTCGGTTAGCTATGAAACCTTCGACAACACCGAGCAGAGAATTTTAACAGAGCGTGGATGTGTGATAAAGCCAAGACACAGACTTAGTTTAATAAGTATTATTTACATATAAACAAAATATAAACAATCCAGAATACGCATGAAGCAAATACAGAATAATAAGCACTGAGCAATTACAAGATTAGCACAAAGCAAAATACCATATAGATAATAAGCATGAAGCTTATACAAGCACGGAGCTTAGACACAACTCCCCCTTCTCTCAGGCAAAAGTAAAGGAAGTGACGGAGCAAAATAATGAGCTTTTATAGCTTCAATAAGGAAGTGACGAAACAGCCTTGAATATTAACTCTTCAAGTACAAGTTAACTCTGAGTGCACATTAACTCTTTAAGTACAAGTTTGGTACAAGCGTACAATATGCAATTTACAATGGCAATCCCTAACAACCATGTACCCTGTACTAACAGATTTATTTCCCTGATGGAGTTCGAGACCAGTCATTGCAGGATGCTAAGATGTCTGACTGCCTTTGCAGTGTTTATTACCCTTATATAGTTTTCCTTTTGAATGAAGTTTTTATTGTTTTTTTAAATTATTATTATTATTTATTAGATTTATATGCCGCCCCTCTCCGTAGACTCCACAATACATCTTATTTCATTACAAAATACACAGTTAAACATTTCTATTAGACATAAACCAATATCCTAATTTGCACCACTTATACTTTTATTACCCATCTGTTTCACATCACTGCCTCCCTCTACCTTCTTCCTCCTACTTTCCTACTTTCCTACTTTCCTACTTCCCTCTTTGTGGCAAGTGCTGCAGGCGGAACTACAATGAGATTTCCACGTTGTTTTCCCTTAGTCAAAGGCTCAAATAATGGACTAAGTAAATGTGTAGGTAAAAAAAAAATATGGGCAAACCCAGTTGAGGGTGCCTAATAATTGCTGCAAATCAACCAAAGAAATAACCATGGGTAACCTCAAGCAAGAAAGAACCAGGGCAGAATATGATTGCAACTTCTTATGCCCTGAGTAAAGGGAGATAGGGAGAGTGCAGCTGTATCTTTTCCAGGGCAATTTGTAATCCATAAATACTTGAAACGTTTTGTATTTCAAAAAGCCAATTAGATTGTATCTTTGGGGCTCCAATTAAAATATCGTCCATATATTGATATACCAAAGCCAATGGATAACATTTGCGAAAAGTGGCTAATGCTACAGCAACATAAAGCTGACTTAATGTGAGACTATTCCATGTCCCCTGTGTTAAAACTGTCCAGTGATAACATTTATTAGGTTCTGAGTGATTCACTGCAGACACAGTAAATGCAAATTTTTCCTAGTCAGGGGAGGGCGTAGAGGAATAGAGAAAAAACAATCCTTTAAACCAGTGCTTCTCAAATAGTGGGGCAGGCCCCCCCTGGGGGAGCATGGAGCAATGCCAGGGGGGCTGCGACCCTGTGGAACGTGCTTTTTTTGCTGCAGGGAATAGAGAGGTTTTGCACTGAACAATAGAACACAGCACAGAGCAGGAGGTATGAAGTGCAGATAACAAACCATTAAGAGACACAATGGAACAATATTTAACGGGGATAAAAAAAGGAGGAGCTAGATGGAGATAATGAGACAAATGTAAGTCTATCAAAAGCTAAAATGAGGAAATACGACAAAGCATATGTAGCGCGTGGCTTCACTGTGACTATGGTGGGAGACGAGGAAAGATCAGTATGTTTACTATGTCTAAAAATGTTGGCAATGAACAGCATGAAGCCAGAGAAATTAAGGAGTCATTGAAACATATTACACTCCAATCACACTGATAAGCCGCTTACGTTTTTTCAGCAAAAACAAGCCAAATATTGCAAATAATCATTCTGGTGGAGTGTTGGGGGGGGGCACAAAAACATTTACTTCTTCCTAGTGGGGGCATAACAGAAAATAATCGAGAGGCACTGCTTTAAATCAATTACCATTACTTCATGATCTTGGGGAATCAAATTAGGATTGGGTGTTCCATATTGTAAAGGTCCCATAGATTCAATACATGAATTAATGACTCTAAGATCATGAAGGAAATGCTACTTGCTACTTTTCTTTTTTATGACAAATACAGGGGTATTCCATGGGCTAGTAGAAGACACAATATGACCAGAAAGCAGCTGATCTTTAACCAGCTGGTGGAGAGCTGTCAACTTTTTGTGTGGCATGGGCCATTGATCAATCTATCCTGGCTCTTAAACAAGTCAAGTCAATGGGAGGACAATAGTCTCAGTCTTCCAAAGTGGGGGTGGCATCCAATTTTTACTAAGGAGGTCGCATTCCCAAAGGCTGACATGAATATACGATATAAAAGGGTGGACCTGAATAACCAAATTGGAGTTAGGAAAATGGGCTGAAAGAAATCGTGCACTTTGATGTGTACTTTGATGATCCCTCCAACACCCCAAACATTTAGGGCACAGTTGGCCAGGTGTTAAGCCACTACTTAGCAGAGGTCACTGAAACATCCATTCCAGTGTCCAAAATCCCCTCGAAGGGCTTACCCAGCAGCACAATGATCACGTACCAGCAAGGCATAGTGTCCTACATCATCCTACATGACCTCTATCTCTACATTTTCCCCAAACTATGAAGTTGGTACAGCAGAAGTTGGTACATTCCAATGATTCTCTGCCTAGTAAACTTGTTCAGACTATGGAAGCTGCTTGAATGAGCAGCAAAACATCTCAAACCAACAAGGCAATAAGTCCAATTGCCATGATGCAATTTTCCAAACCACTCTACCTGGATTGAGAATCTTTATGGACATAAACAAGCTGCCTATAAACAATGCATATACAAAATGAAACTCTTATAATTATTTGTCAAATTACTAACTGCATATGGCATACAGCTTAGTTGGGATAAATCCAAGAGGTTTATTGTAAAATGTTTCCAAATGTAAAATAATGCACTTGGGGAAAAGGAATCTTCAATCTGAGTATTACATTGGCAGTTCTGTGTTATCAAAAACTTCAGAAGAGAAGGATTTAGGGGTAGTGATTTCTGACAGTCTCAAAATGGGTGAGCAGTGTGGTTGGGCAGTAGGAAAAGCAAGTAGGATGCTTGACTGCATAGCTAGAGGTATAACAAGCAGGAAGAGGGAGATTGTGATCCCCTTATATAGAGCGCTGGTGAGACCACATTTGGAATACTGTGTTCAGTTCTGGAGACCTCACCTACAAAAAGATATTGACAAAACTGAACGGGTCCAAAGACGGGCTACAAGAATGGTGGAAGGTCTTAAGCATAAAACGTATCAGGAAAGACTTAATGAACTCAATCTGTATAGTCTGGAGGACAGAAGGAAAAGGGGGGACATAATTGAAACATTTAAATATATTAAAGGGTTAAATAAGGTTCAGGAGGGAAGTGTTTTTAATAGGAAAGTGAACACAAGAACAAGGGGACACAATCTGAAGTTAGTTGGGGGAAAGATCAAAAGCAACGTGAGAAAATATTATTTCACTGAAAGAGTAGTAGATCCTTGGAACAAACTTCCAGCAGACGTGGTTGGTAAATCCACAGTAACTGAATTAAAACATGCCTGGGATAAACATATATCCATTGTAAGATAAAATACAGGAAATAGTATAAGGGCAGACTAGATGGACCATGAGGTCTTTTTCTGCCGTCAGTCTTCTATGTTTCTATGTTTCTATTGTTATTTTGATATTCACTGTGTTCTACACAACCTAGCATTTTGTAACACAAGTATAGCAAACCATCTTACCATCAGATCAGTAAAACTCTTACAGTCTGCTGATGGTTATTTTGGAGTTATAAACTTGTAAGGACATGGAACCTAAAGATTTTTGCTGTAACAAGGTGTCTTACAAGGTTGCATTATAGATGCTTATCATGTTTGCATCTTTCACTGAAATGGTTGCCTATTGATTGGTCTTCTTGCTGATTAATTCCCTTATCTCCCTGATGCTTGTTTTGGAACCAGCTAAATTGCTTGACTTGACTTTTTTTCTCTGTATGTTCTAAAATCTATGCTCTTGAAACAAACACTCTCTTGCTCTAACTGTGAAAGCATGCTTAGGAGAGCAGATATGGTAATTGCTGTAATAAACAAACTTTATTATTACATCTCTTCTCAGTTCACAAATTATATCTGCCTCCTTGGTGCTGTTCTTTTACCCCCCCCCCCCCCTTTTATTGCTGAAACTGATGAACTGAAATATTGGGCACACTCCTAAGCTTGAACAAAGGCATAAAGAAGCGATAGGAACATGAAGATAATGCTTGCTGGGTACAATCAGAAATAGAATGTAGAAGGATAATTAAAATGAAAGGCAAATTAGATCACTGTGGGATAACTCAGTTGTTCACTTTCCTTAATACTATTCTATGTAAAGAAAACAACACAGCACTAGTAAGAGAGTCAGGCTTTTGAATAAAATTTTGGACCTGTTTGCACAACATTAACAGCATAAATTATCTAAAGCAGTGTTTCCCAACCTTGGCTACTTGAAGATATTTGGACTTCAACTCCCAGAATTCCCCAGCCAGCGAATTCTGGGAGTTGAAGTCCAGATATCTTCAAGTGGCCAAGGTTGGGAAACACTGTAAAGATCCAAAAAATGTTATTCATGGTAACTAGCTACATAGAGAAGTGATACTGTCTATGTGATAGTAATTGTAAAAGATTAAATGGATTACATTCCCACCACAAATTATTTATACTTACAGTTTGAGTAAATTGCTAGTCTTAGCTCTAAATATAAATATTCAGGTAACACAGCCAGCCAGAAATCCTTTTGCAGAATTAAAAATTCCAGGCTTCAGGAGCCTATGGATGTGAAAAATGGATCCAATGGCCCAACCAGAAGTTTGGAAATGAACATTGGACTATTTTTCACCCTCCCCAGGCTTCAGGAAAGACTCCTGAAGCTTGGGAAGGGTGAAAAATGGCCCAATGGCCCATCCGGAAGTTTGGAAATGAAAGCTTTTCTGAAGCTTGGCAAAGGTGAACAAAGGCCCAAACATAGGTTTGTTTCCAAACTTCCAGTTGGGCCATTGGGTCCATTTTTCACCATCCATAGGCTCCAGAGGCTTCTGTGAAGCCTGGGGAGGGAGTAAATGACCTCCCCCCCCTCCAGATGGCTGAAAATCAGCAGGCCAGCAAACACATGCACACTGGAGCTGACATAGGGCAACATCTCGCATGTCTCAGATACGGCTTTGCATGCCACCTGTAGTACATGTGCCATACTTCCCCATCTTGAGTCTAATAGGTTTGTATAGGGGTTTATTAACCACCAAACCTATCAGGATGTATCCAGTAATGGGCAGCCAAACTTTTTACTGCCACAAAGTTAGTGTGGCTTATTTTGTGGATTTATTTATTTATTTATTTATTAAATTTGTATGCCGCCCCTCTCCGTAGACTTGGGGCAGCTCACAATAGTAATAGAAAAAACAATGTACAAT
Organism: Erythrolamprus reginae; assembly: GCF_031021105.1. Taxonomy (NCBI): domain Eukaryota; kingdom Metazoa; phylum Chordata; class Lepidosauria; order Squamata; family Dipsadidae; genus Erythrolamprus; species Erythrolamprus reginae. The sequence goes on along the minus strand of NC_091952.1, from coordinate 58,614,130 downwards.
ACAAATCTAATAATTAAAACTAAAAACCCATAATTTAACAAAACATACACAACATACCATACATAAGCAGCATAGGCCTGGGGAAGTTATCTCAGTTCCCCCATGCCTGATGGCAGAGGTGGGTTTTAAGGGGCTTACGAAAGGCCAGGAGGGTGGGGGCAGTTCTAATCTCAGGAGGGAGCTGGTTCCAGAGGGTCGGGGCTGCCTGGGCCCCGCCAAACGTCATTGTTTAGTCGACGAGACCTGGAGAAGACCAACTCTGTGGGACCTAATCGGTCGCTGGGATTTGTGCAACAGAAGGTGGTCCCGGAGATATTCTGGTTCGATGCCATGAAGAGCTTTATAGGTCATAACCAACACTTTGAATTGGCAACCAATGCAGACTGCGGAGTGTTGGAGTAACATGGGCATACCTTGAGAAGCCCATGATTGCTCTCGCAGCTGCATTCTGCAAGGTCTGAAGTTTCCGAACACTTTTCAGAGGTAGCCCCATGTAGAGAGCATTACAGTAGTTGAATCTTGAGGTGATGAAGCCATGGGTGACTGTGAGCAGTGAGTCCCGATCCAAATAGGGCCACAACTGGTGCACCAGGCGAACCTGGGCAAACGTCCCCCTCGCCACAGCTGAAAGATGGTTCTCTAATGTGAGCTGTGGATGTGGCTTAATGATTATGTGACTGGGTAGGAGTGGCTTGCCAGCCATGTGACCAGGTGGGAGTGGCTTGAACGATCATCATTGTTCAAGTGAATTGCTAATTCCTTGACTTACAACCTTATTAGTGTCGATCACCGGGGTGACAATTTGCTTCGCGTTTCACGCGCTGTTCTTCCTGGGTCGCTCCCCCACCTCAGGCTGGGTAGCTAGGCAAATGGGTGCTGCCAGAAGCAAAAATGCTGCCAGCGCTGCTTCCATCCACCTCCGCCTCCTGAATATAGATGATATAATTCTCATTATAGAGAAGGCTCAAATCCTGCAGAGATCAGTGGTACACTTGGAAGCTGTCCTCAGCCAACCTTCAGCTATTAATGACGCAGTTGGTCAACAGGGTTTCTCAGATCAACATAAACCCCATGGACAACCCTTAGTAGCAGCTGAAGTCATGGAAACTGCCAGCCAGTCTCCAATGGCAAAGCCCCAGGGCAGACACCTTACCATGAAAGAGATACAAAGTCAATGCCATGTATTTATAGAGTGCTACAGTATATACAAAGTCAGTACACATGTATTTATGGAGAAACCCACCAGGTTAAGCAAGGATCCATCCTCAGGAAGTTAAAGATGCATCTATAATATACATCTACCAGATGAAGGGCAATTGTCAAGTATATGATAACCACTGAGGAATCTCACTGCTCTCCATCACAGAATAAAACCTTGCAAAAGTTCTAGTAAACCATCTGGTTACTCATCTGGAGCTGGGCCTGTCTCTACAGAGCTGGGATACTTAGTACCCTTCTATAGCCTGTGAAACATGGACTGTCAAAGACATACAAGACAGCTTAACCACTTCCATCCTGGTTTTCAAAGAATACTAGGCATCAGATCACTAGATAAAATACTCAAATACCAAAGTTTTCTCTAGACCAACTCTACATCAGTCTAAACATTGCTAATGAGAGACTAGACTAGACTAGACTAGACTAGACTAGAATAGAATAGAATAGAATAGAATAGAATTTTATTGGCCAAGTGTGATTGGACATACAAGGAATTTGTCTTGATGCACAGACAGGTTGAGCATCTGTATGCTGGACAAGCATGCACCTAAGCAGCTCCTTTTTACACCTACACTAGATGGAAGAGTAAATGTTACAAAGATATATTAAAGGCATAATTGAAGTTACTTGACATAGAGACTATGTTAATATGAGAGTGGAGGCTAACTTGTACAATGAACAGTTGCAGGAACTGGGATGGTCTAGTCTAAAAAAAGAAAAAGACTAGGAGTGACATGATAACATGATAATAAAATAAATTTAATAAATAAATAAATAAATAAATAACAGTCTTCCAATATTTGAGGGGTTGTCACAGAGAGGAAGGGGTCAACCTATTCTCCAAAGCACCTGAGGGCAAGACAAGTATCTTAGGGAAGCTTATCAAAGAGAGATCCAAACTAGAATTAAGGAAAATTTCCTGCCAATGAGAACAATTAATCATAGAAATTGTGGGTGCTCCATCGCTGGAGGTTTTTCAGAAGTGATTGGACAGCCATTTGTCCAAAATGATATAAAGTCTCCTGGTTGAGAAGAACACTAGAAAAACCTCCAAAGTACCTCCCAACTCTGTTATTCTCTATGGAAATATTTATATTTCAGTTATAAAGCTGTAAGCTGCCCAGAGTTGCTGCAAGGAGAGTTGGGTGGCAATGTAACAAATAAAATTTGTTAAATAAAATCCATTATTCTATAAGAAATCCTGATGCAAAATCACTCTACCAGGTGAGGAGGGGAGGGGGGCTTATCCATAAGGGATGTCAAGTTGATAAAGTAAGCTGCACTTTGGAAGCACAACGAGTTGCACAAGTCTAGAGCTATCGGTATAACAACCACAGAATCTACACGTTTGCCCAAAATGTGCCAGGACATTCCCTGCCCAAAGTGCCTGACCAGTCATCTTCAGACATCTTGCCAGACCAATCCTTGAATACAGTTCATCTGTCTGGAACCCATACCGCATTTCGGACATCAACACCCTAGAAAATGTCCAAAGATACTTCACCAGAAGAGCCCTTCACTCCTCCACTCGAAACAGAATGCCCTACGAAAGCAGACTATCAATCCTAGGTCTAGAAAGCTTAGAACTACAACGCCTAAAACATGATCTAAGTATTGCCCACAAAATCATATGCTGCAACGTCCTGCCTGTCAATGACTACTTCAGCTTCAACCGCAACAACACAAGAGCACGCAACAAATTCAAACTTAATATTAAATGCTCCAAGCTTTACTGTAAAAAATATGACTTTAGCAATCGAGTTGTCGAAGCGTGGAACTCATTACCGGACTCAGTAGTGTCAAACCCTAACCCCCAACATTTCTCCCTTAGACTATTCACGATTGACCTCTCCAGGTTCCTAAGAGGTCAGTAAGGGGCGTACATAAGTGCATTAGCTTGCCTTTCGTCCCCTGTCCAATTGTCTCTCCTTATCTCATATATGATATATCTTTTCTTCCATTCATATATCTTCTCCTCTACTTTTATATCTTTTCTTTATATATAATACTTCATGTCTATCCTCTTCAATATGTATTGTGTATTGGACTAAATAAATAAATAAATAAATAAAATATCCCATTTGGGTTTTAATATAACTAGAAATGTTGAAGTCTTTATTAACCACAATGGACAAAGTAACAACACAACAATTTATCTAATCTTTTAATAGTCAAAATAGCTCTATTTATTCTGGGATCAGCAAACCACCCTCGATTTTTTTTAAAAACTATTTTTGCAGGTTTAGTGCAGACATTTGAAAAACATGATTAGCTAGTCTCTTTTTGCATTCCCCACTGCCTGGAATAGCTTGGAGACAGATCCGGAAAGTAAAAAAGGACCAGACAGTGCCATCTGCCGGGCTTTTCTTCTCTGCAAAAATTCAGCTTGAGGTGGGGGGCATCATTTGGAAACTTGTTACATTCCCTGAATGAAATTCTCTGTGGCATTTCTTGATCCATGTTAGAGATGACCAACACAGAGACAAAAATAAAAGTGGCAGGATTTTAAATTTCTCTGTAATTAAGAAGGTGTGAGCTTTGTTGAGAAAGAAATATAGCAGACATTTCATTTGGCACATACTCACAGTGATGGGGTTGCCAAAATATTTACTGCCACACTGTAAGAATATAACAAGAGCCGTGCTGAATCAGGCCAAAGCCCATCGAGTCCAACAGTGGACCACCAATTGTCCATGGGGATCCTGAGCAGAAAGGCAAAACCCTCCCTTTCCCTTTACCCCCAACAAATGGTACTCCAGGGAATCCTGCCTGCCTCAACCAACATAGAGGTGGCACGTGGATATCCGTTTCAATAACCATCGATACACTTGGCATCCATGAATCTGTCTAATCCTGCCTTGAAGCTATCAAGGCTGACAGCTGTCATGACCTCTTCTGGAAGTGAATTCCATAAACCAACGACCCTCTGGGTGAAGAAATATTTCCCTTGATTTTTCTTCACTATGAGCTTTAGAGAGTGCCCCCTCGTCCTAATATTGTGTGATAGAGAAAAGAACTTTTCTCTATCCACCTTTTCTATCCCATGCATGATTTTATAACTTTGATCAAGTCATCCCTTAAACACTGTCTTTCAAAGCTGAAGAGACCAAGGCATTGCAACCTGGTTTCATAAGGGGGATGCTCCGTTTCCATGATTATTCTTGTTGCCCATTTTTGTACCTTTTGCAGCTTCAACACAAGGCTAAATTTTTGAATGATGGGGTTTCATAAGATCCCAATAGAGTACATTATAACTATGTACTCTATTGCAGTGTTCCCCAACCTTGGCAACTTGAAGATATTTGGACTTCAACTCCCAGTTTTACCCAGCCAGCATTTGCTGGCTTGGGAATACTGGGAGTTGAACTCCAAATATCTTCAAGTTGCCAAGGTTGGGAAACACTGCTCTATTGTACATAGAGCAGATGGCATGTTTTGAGAAACTAAGAAAAAGCAAAAGCTTAAATCTATATCAAAGATCTTGCGAAATGGATGTGGCACCACCCACCCACACCTACATCACCACATAGCCTTTGAAATGAAGGCACAGATTAATAATGAACTAAAATGCTTATCAGAAAATTTGAACAGGAAATTCATGTGCTGAAGATGACTGCATGTTATGCTCCAGTATATTTAGTGCATAAGTTTCCACCATGGCATTTTTTGTTGTAAACAATATAAAAGTTAATTCTTTTTCTGATGAAGGGCAACAATCTTGCATCTATTTGGTTCCTAACTGTTGACAAGGATTTGATGGCAGATAAGCAAATCAGTTTCCAGACAGATTCTGATTCCCATCAATCCATACTCTGCTGGCTGGGGTAGATGGAACCTAAAATCCCGCAAACTGTAAACCACAGATTTATTTCTTATTTTATTTATATATCCCATCTTCAGTATTTTTAAATAAATATCTCAAGGCAGAAAAAAATATCTAATATTCCCTCCTCTCTCGTTTCCCCACTACAGTCCTGTGAGGTGAGTTAAGCTGGAAGTGGAGCCTTCTTTCGTCAAAAGCATGCCACAATTTGGCGATACAGAATGACATTTCCAAGCTGTAGTCCGCAAGAACTGATATTATCTATTTCAGGGCTCTCCAACCTTGGCAACTTTAAGCCTTGTGGACTTCAACTCCCAGAGTTCCTCAGCCAGCTTTGCTGCCTGAGGGACTCTGGGAATTGAAGTCCACAAGTCTTAAAGTAGCCAAGGTTGGAGATCCCTGATCTATTTCTATTAACGTAATAAACCCAGTAGTCGAGTTTATACTTGAAGAATTTGTAGGGGTGGGTGGGTGGAGGGGAAGATGCCTGCCTTTGTTACAATAGATCAAGTAAATAGCCTTGAAGAAATGCAACTTTATGGTCCAAAAGAAAACCACAGCGCAGCACACCTCTCTCAACTTCTAGGGATCCCGAATCAAAACAAAAAGTTGTCTCCCCCCATCGGCAAATGGTAGCGTCCGCTATTACGTCTCTTACCTCACTTTTATTTTTTTCACCTGCGGGAGGCGTGGTCTACCCATTGATTGACAGGGTGGCGTCCGACAACGGACTTGGGGTTGGGGGCGGGGTGGCACGTTTGGGGATCGCTTCTTTGCCCTCAGAAAAGACGAAACTCTGGTTTTACTTTTTCACACAGTGAATTCAGCGGTAGAAATAAAGGGAACACAGAGCATGTTTTTAAGCGTATCTAATAGCTGCTTTTAATATAGAAGAACTTAGGCGCATGCGCGAAGAGAAAGGAAACAAAAAAAAAATCGGAACTCGGACGGAGCCGATCAGTCTCTTGGATGTTTGCTTCCAGCTTGAGCCGCAAGACCTCGTGGCGCAACGGTAGCGCGTCTGACTCCAGATCAGAAGGCTGCGTGTTCGAATCACGTCGGGGTCATAAGGATCCCCCTTCGAAAGAGGGATTTATTTTACCCCCTAAATATAGGCCGTATCACTTTTCTCTTCCCCTTTAAAAGCGGCCTCGCGGGTTATTTGTTGGATTGCAACAAGGGGGAGGAACGCTAACACGTCGGAAGGCCTGAAGTCAAGAAATACGTAATAAAGGTGTTGGGGTCAACGGGAGGCGGCTCACGTTGTCCCCATAAAGCGCCATGAATGCAATTGAAATCATGGAACATAGATGATCGAGCGGGAAATCATGGAAGGAAAAATAAACAAAGAAGGTACAGTGGCCCCTCTTGAAAAGGGAGGAGAAAGGAAGCGAAATCTTAAATCAAATAGAGCAGGAAAGAGAGATGCCTCTACACGTTTACTATTGAAGCCGTTTTATTAAATAATTAATAGTAGTAGTAATAATAATAATAATAATAATAATAATAATAATTTATTAGATTTGTATGCCACCCCTCTCCGAGGACTCGGAGTAGCTCACAACAACAATACACAATGTACAAATCTAATTTTAAAAGAACAATTTAAAAAGCATTATTATTATTATTATTATTATTATTAATAATAATAATAATTTATTAGATTTGTATGCCGCCCCTCTCCCAGGACTCGGAGTGGCTCACAACAACAACACACAATGTACAAATCTAATGATTGCCTTTGCTGATTAATTTTTTGGGTTGACCAGTGTTAGAGTAGTTTGGGGAATGATCTCCAGGAGCACAATGAAAAAAAGCACTTTAACTTTAAATCTGTTGTGATTAGGGTTGTTTCTGAGGAATGCTTTTAATAGTAAACCAGCTGGAAAGTGGGTAAGAAAATGAAATAACAGTTTGTCTGTTAATGATTATTAATAAAATGAAACCCCAATGACCAGGGGCAGATTGCCATTACTGCTGCTACCAGGGCGCTGTGCGTGCAGCTTCAGTGCAAAAATGCACTGAAATCCCACGAGGGGATGCGCACATGAGAGAGATTCAGGCGATTTTCCCCCTTCTGCGCATGTACAGAAGCAAAAAAATCGCTGAAATGTTGCATGTGCACATGTCCCCTTGCGAGATTTGACGTTTGTGCATGGCATGAAGCAAAAATATGAAAAATTGAAAAAACAAGATGGCGGCACCCATAGGACTGGCATCGTAGCGGCCGCAAGCAAATTGCGCAAGCCGGCGACCTCTACCGGTGCACTGTCCCCTACCGTAACGGTAGCAACCCACTACTGCCGATGACCCTCAGCAGTTCGAAGACTTCCCACTTTAGAGGATTACAGGGATAGGTTGGGGAGTCTGCTTTCACCCCAATAAATCCTTCAGTTGCCACTATAACAAACCAGAGACAACTGGAAATTGATCCCAGGGGCTGATGGCAAACTACATGCTTCTGGCAATGGTCCAGCAAATCAGGAGTACAGTACCTTAAACTGATACCCTATGGTCCTAGGGATGCCCTCCGACCGTTCATGCATCTTAATTAATCTTAAAGCAATATTTGAGTATTGCTCAAATATTCTTTACTGGCCAAGTATGATTGGACACACAAGGAATTTGTCTTTGGTGCATATTTCGGAGAGGGGCGTCATACAAATCCAATAAATAAATAAATAAAAATAAATATTTGTCTTTAGAACTGGGATTCCCCCCGCTTTTAATTGCTAATGAAATATGCCACTTTATTTGATGTCTGTGTTTTTATGAATGTTCACAGAGCTGACAAAATGAAATCCAACATAGAAAAAAGTAAAGTCTTACACTTAGGGGACAGAAATTAAAAGTACATGTACAGATTAGGTGAAACTTGGCTTAATAGCTGTAACTGTGAGAGGGATCTTGGAGTCCTAATGGACAATCAATTAAATATGAACCAGCAGTGTGTGCAGCAGCAAACAAAAAAGGCAAAGCAATCCTAGGTTGCATTAACAGAGGGATTGAAACAAGATCATGTGAGGTAATCCTGCTCTATAAAGTCTTAGTGAAGCCACATCTAGATTACTGCACCCAGTTTTGGTCACCACACTGTAAAAAGGATGTTGAGAGACTAGAAAAAGTGCAGAGAAGGGCAACAAAAATGATTAGGGGCTTGGAGGCTAAAATATATGAAGAAATTAGAAGAACTGGGCATGGCTAGTCTAGTGAAGAGAAGGACCAGAGGTGACATAAAAGCAGTGTTCCAATATTTGAGGGCCTGTCACAGAGACGTGGGTGACAACCTATTTTCTAAAGCAGTGTTTCCCAACCTTGGCAATTTGAATATATTTGGACTTCAACTCCCAGAAATCCCCAGCCAGCAAATGCTGGCTGGGGAATTCTGGGAGTTGAAGTCCAGATATCTTCAAGTTGCCAAGGTTGGGAAACACTGTTCTAAAGCACCAAAGGCATGACAAGAATCAATGAATGGAAACTGATCAAGGAGAAATTTAACGTGGAAATAGGGAGACATTTCCTGACAGAACGATTAATTGCTTTCAGAAGTTGTGAGTTCATCGGCTTTTAAGAAGAGTCTGGACAGCCACTTATCACAAATGGTCTGGGGTCTCCTGCTTGAGCAGGGGGTTGGACTAGATGACCTACAAGGTCCCTTCCAACTCTCTTATTCTAAGTTATTCTGATCAACATTGACATAGTGTTCGTTTGATAATACTGATACATCATTTTGAAATCATTTCAAAATTGGCAGGAATCTAGATGCATTAGTTAAGTAATAGGTGTTTATTAAATACAAAAGCAATTAATGAATATTTTTTTCAAAGTCTTGAAAGAAAAATTCTTAACCAGCATTATGCCTTCTTTTATAGGCCCACTATCTGGAGACATGGAGAATGTAGATGTGCATATAAAAAGCAAGGAAAAAGACGTAGAAGGACAAAGTGCGAAAGAAGAACTTGATATTAAAAGTCTGACTGACGCTGAACTATGGAAGCAGCTTTGCTCATATGGAGTTAACCCTGGACCAATATTACGTATGTATCAGATCCATGATGACCTTGGGAGATATAAAAGAAAGCCGGCTCACTACTTACTACTCACTATAACCAAGAGTTGGTATTTTTCCTAGCACTACCACCACTGCTTAACTGGTAGGAAATGGTTCTTGAAACACATCCAGCTTTGAGGCAAGCTCATTTTGATAAGGGAATAGAAATGCAACTGTTTGTTCCTTGTGTGTGTGTGTGACTATGAGACAACAGTGGAAGCAAAATATGTATATACCTTCGTTTATATTGAGGTTTATATTCTGTTTTATCTTGTGGGCTCTGGCTATACTTTTGCATACTTTGCTTCAAATTTTCCAAATCATGAATGTTGTTTAATGTACTCTTAGTTAAAAAATAAGGTTTAGTACATCCAAACTAGGCTGATAAGCATTTGCTAAATTCTCTAGTTCTTTTAATATGGTATTACTTTTTCTGGTTTAGGTTTAGGTTCTTCCACTAATATTTTCAGCGTTGTTATAATGAATGATTTAGCTGAAGGGTAGAATAAATCTTTTATTGAATTTCCACATGACATTACAAGGAAACACTTTGAAGAGAGCTGTACAATTCAAAATGGAATTGTATCAAAAGGAGATGGTTTCTCATTTTTTGTATTGTTTCTGAATTTGGATAAAAACAAATTGCATAATTGCAGGATGAGAGGCACCTGGATTAATGGAGATAGATTTGAATATCATTGCAAGGTTGACATTAGTTTTTGATAGGCCTTTAAGAGTATTATTGCATTGTTGTTGTTGTTAGTTGTGAAGACATGTCCGACCCATCATGACCCCATGGACAATGTTCCTGTAGGCCTTCCTGTCCTCTACCATCCTCTGGAGTCCATTTCATACCTACTGCTTTAGTGACCCCATTCCGCCACCTCATTCTCTGTTATCCCCTTCTTCTTTTGTCCTCAATCTTTCCCAGCATTCGACTCTTCTTCAGTGAGTCCATCCTTCTCATTTGGTGGCCAAAGTATTTGAGTTTCATCTTCAGAATCTGACCTTCTAAAGAGCAGTCAGGGTTTGATCTCCTCTTGACTGACCGGTTTCATCACTTTGCAATCCAAGGAATTTGCAGGAGCTTTCCCCAGCACCATAGTTCAAAGCCTCAATTCTTTGGCTCTCAGCCTTTCTTATGGTCTAACTTTCACAACTATACATTGCAACTAGAAAAACTATAGCCTTGACCATACAAGTATATTATATAATACAATATAGTGTGTTATAGTGTACTCTCATCACTTCTCTCTATATACCAATGATTGTATCTCAAACGATCCATCTGTTAAACTACTGAAGTTTGCAGATGATACAACAGTGATTGGTCTCATTCGAGACAATGATGAAACCACGTAGAGATGGGAGGTTGATCAACTAACCTTGTGGTGCGACCAGAACAATTGGATCTGAATTCACTTAAAATCGTAGAAATGGTGGTAGACTTTAGGAAAACCCCTCCCATCTTACAATTCTAGACAACACAGTATCAACAGTAGAGACCTTCAAATTTCTAGGTTCTATCATATCTCAAGACCTAAAATGGTCACCTAACATCAAAAAGTCATCAAAAAAGTGCAACAAAGAATGTTCTTTCTGCACCAATTCAGGAAGCTCAAACTGCCCAAGGAGCTGCTGGTACTGTTCTACAGAGGAATCATTGAGTCTGTCATCTGCACCTCTACAACTCTGGTTTGGTTCTGCAACCCAACAAGACCAACACAGACTTCAGAGGATAATCAGAACTGCCGAAAAAACAATTACTGCCAACCTGCCTTTCATTGAGGACCTGTATACTGCACGAGTCAAAAACGGATGTGAAAATATTTATGGACCTCTCACATCCTGGACATAAATTGCTTCAACTCGTACCCACAAAACGTCGCTATAGAGCATCGCACACCAAGACAACTAGACACAAGAACAGGGTTTTTTCCCCGAACACCATCACTCTGCTAAACAAATAATTCCTTCCCCACTGTCAAACTATTCACTAAGGCTGTATTACTATTACTATTAGTTTTTCTCATCATTCCTATCACCCATCTCCTCCCATTTATGACTATATGACTATAACTTGTTGCTTGTATCCTTACAATTTATATTAATATTGATTGTTTCCTGATTGCTTATTTGTACCCTATGACAATCATTGTGCTGTATCTCATGATTCTTGAGAAATATATCTGTACACTAGGATTTTCTATACACTACAGTATTTTCTGTACACTGAGAGCATATGCACCAAAGACAAATTCCTTGTGTGTCCAATCACACTTGGCCAATAAAGAATTATAGTTATAGTTTATTAGATTTGTATGCCGCCCCTCTCCGAAGACTAATAATATATTCTATTCTATATGTTGTATGGTATGGGATGGGATGGAATGGGATGGAATGGGATGGAATATTCAAGTATATTACAGTGATCCCTCGAGTTTCGCGATCTCGATATTCGCGATACGCTATATCACGATTTAAAAAAAAAAATTAATTTAAAAAAAACCAACTTCCGGGTTTGGCTTCGGGAGTCAGCTGGGAAGCGGCGCGGCTGTTTTAAAAGGTCGCAGCCGGCCTGGGGGGCTTCCCAGCACCCCCCCGAACCCCCAACCCGGGTTCGGGGGGTGCTGGGAAGCCCCCCAGGCTGGCTGCGACCTTTTAAAACAGCCGCGCCGCTTCCCAGCTGAGTCCTGAAGCCAAACGCGGAAGTTCGACGGCCGGACAAGCGGCGGCTGGACAAGCGGCGGCCGGACAAGCGGCGGGCGGACAAGCGGCGGGCGCGGCAGCAGCGAGGAGCCGAAGATCGGGGTTTCCCCTTTGCGGCGCTGCCGAGCAGATCAGCTGCTGGGCGGCGGAAGGAACCTTCCCTGGGCCAGGTGCGGAAGTAAAAACACCATCTGCGCATGCGCGGCCATGGAAAAAAAGGGCGCGCATGCGCAGATGGTGTTTTTACTTCCGCACCACTATATTGCGAAAAATCGAGTATCGCGAGGGGTCTTGGAACGTAACCCTCGCAATACTCGAGGGATCACTGTATACTATAAATTGGATTAATGATTCCGTGTCCCTCCTGGCTGGTTTCGGCCAGCAGGGAGGTGACACGGCGCTGGATCCAGGAGATTGTCAACGCTTCCTTGGGGAGGGGGTCTTTTCCATCACCCTATAAAGAGGTGCTTGTGCACCCCCTCCTCAAGAAACCTTCCCTGGACCCAGCCGTACTTAACAACTATCGTCCAGTCTCCAACCTTCCCTTTATGGGGAAGGTTGTTGAGAAGGTGGTGGCGCTCCAGCAGTCCTTGGAAGATGCCGATTATCTAGGTCCCCAGCAATCGGGTTTCAGGCCCGGTTACAGCATGGAAACTGCTTTGGTCGCGTTGATGGATGATCTCTGGCGGGCCCAGGACAGGGGTTTATCCTCTGTCCTGGTGCTTCTTGACCTCTCAGCGGCTTTCGATACCATCGACCATGGTATCCTTCTGCGCCGGCTGGAGGAGTTGGGAGTGGGCGGCACTGTTCTTCAGTGGTTCTCCTCCTATCTCTCCGGTCGGTCGCAGTCGGTGTTAGTGGGGGGTCAGAGGTCGCCCCCGAGGTCTCTCCCTTGTGGGGTGCCTCGGGTCAGTCCTCTCCCTCCTGCTATTCTATATCTACATGAAACCGCTGGGTGAGATCATCCAAGGGCATGGGGTGAGGTATCATCAGTACGCTGATGATACCCAGCTTTACATCTCCACTCCATGTCCAATCAACGAAGCAGTGGAAGTGATGTGCCGGTGCCTGGAGGCTGTTGGGGCCTGGATGGGTGTCAACAGACTCAAGCTCAACCTGGATAAGACGGAGTGGCTGTGGGTTTTGCCTCCCAAGGACAATTCCATCTGTCCATCCATCACCCTAGGGGGGGAATTATTGACCCCCTCAGAGAGGGTCCGCAACTTGGGCGTCCTCCTCGATCCACAGCTCACATTAGAGAACCATCTTTCAGCTGTGGCGAGGGGGGCATTTGCCCAGGTTCGCCTGGTGCACCAGTTGCAGCCCTATTTGGACCGGGACTCACTGCTCACAGTCACTCATGCCCTCATCACCTCGAGGTTCGACTACTGTAATGCTCTCTACATGGGGCTACCTTTGAAAAGTGTTCGGAAACTTCAGATCGTGCAGAATGCAGCTGCGAGAGCAGTCATGGGCTTCTCCAGGTATGCCCATGTTACACCAACACTCCGCAGTCTGCATTGGTTGCCAATCAATTTCCAGTCACAATTCAAAGTGTTGGTTATGACCTATAAAGCCCTTCATGGCATCGGACCAGAATATCTCCGAGACCGCCTTCTGCTGCACGAATCCCAGCGACCGATTAGGTCCCACAGAGTGGGCCTTCTCCGGGTCCCGTCAACTAAACAATGTCGGTTGGCGGGCCCCAGGGGAAGAGCCTTCTCTGTGGCGGCCCCGACTCTCTGGAACCAGCTCCCCCCAGAGATTAGAACTGCCCCTACCCTCCTTGCCTTTCGCAAACTCCTTAAAACCCACCTTTGTCGTCAGGCATGGGGGAACTGAGATATCTCCCCCGGGCCTATATAATTTATGTATGGTATGTTTGTCTGCTTAAAAATGGGTTTTTTTAACTATTTTAAATTTTAAATTGTAAATTATTAGATTTGTCAGGAATTGTTTTTATTGTGTTGTGAGCCGCCCCAAGTCTACGGAGAGGGGCGGCATACAAATCTAATAAATAAATAAATAAATAAAATAAATAAATAATTCATTACATATAATCAGATATAGTGAAACAAGTCTAGTGACTATTTGAAGTTGATGGTTATTTAGCGGCCTACAGAAGAGACAACCAAGATGGGGACATGGTAGTATTTGAAGAATGCTTAAGACAGCAGATATACTATAATGTTTAAGATGCTGGACTTGGCATGCAGAGATTCAGGTTCAAATTCCCAGTGTGGAGTAGCACAGTAGGCAGTTTTAAGAGAGGCATTCTCTTTCATCTCAACTTACAAAGTTGCAGGGATAAAACATGGCCTCACATACTGTATATACTGCCTGGAGCTTTCAATGAAGGAAGTGATGTATAAGCGTGAGATGCCTTCTATGTGCTTTGAATATTTAAAATTTGAATTCCATATATAATATATAATATATAATATGGAATAGAACAAAAAAGTCATTAAAGCCAAGAATCATGTTGGTCTATTTGTTTTAGCATCCACAAGAACCGTTTATGAAAGCAAGCTTCAGCAATTGATGAAGCAATGCCCAGGAGCAGCAGCTGGAGAGAAGAGACGGAAGGTTGATTGTGAAAAGGAAAATGTTGGAGCAAAAGGTAATGCCTACTAATCATTCGCTGAATGGAATGTTGCTCTCTCTGTGTATGAATATAATGATTACTTAATCTTTGCTATTATCAGCAGATAAAATTAACATTAATTGGCTTTGCTCCTGTCTAGAGTAAGGTAATTTAAGGCCCATTGATTTCAGAGAATATACCGAGTGAATTATTTTGTACAACAAACAATTTATGTCTGATGTATAAGTAGCATGCTTATCAACATTGCTTTGTTCACATCCCAGAAACTTCTTTATTAGAACAAAATAAAAAAACAGATCACCATGCAAAACCCTATAATCTTATATTTCAGCTGGAAGCTCTTTTCATAGAAATTCACGCTGCCCAATTGCTGGGCAGAATTAATTATACAGATAATATTTGAACAAACGTTGGCAGAATTGTCCAATTCTCATTGTGTCTGGAGTAAGTCTATTTCATGAAATGTCAAAATTAATGGCTTTCTTTAACATATGACTGAATAATGACCCAAACGTATGCAAATAAACCCTAGCTAATATTAATTGGTTTTAGATGTAATGACAAGTAAACAAAGTTGCTGGTTTTCTCGTGACCACATTGAAGAAGTAGAAGAAATAGCTACTGCTTCTGAAATGGGTAATGGGAGAATTGCTCAGAGGACCTTATTTTACCCTAGGACCAGCTGCAGACGTCGTTCTTCAGAACAGTAACTTCAGAGTATCAGCAGAGTGTGCCTGTGGTTCTGATAATGTAAGTTACACCAATTATGGAAATCTTGTGTCTATAGATAAATGCAAGGCAATTACAGGTGAATATAAACTGATGTACTTTGTGTCAGACTCCTGACAAGTGAAGCAATTACTCCATTCACATAATTAGAAAGTATTTCAGTGGATTCTGTTAATGCATTAGGGCCTCGGGAGATCGGGAGCAAAATAGACTGGAGTATTCAGGTGTTTAAGAATGAGCCAATTTTATAATAAGATAATTCAGAAGGAATTATTACTAGAAAGGTGGAAAACATTCACACACACACAAACACACACAGACAGAGAGAGAGAGAGAGGATTGTGGGAATATTGTTTTGGTCTTTCTGTTTTTCTGGGCAATTGTGGGGAAGAGGCTTTAACTCCCTTCCCCATGGATCCTTTCTATAGATCCTTTGCATTTCTCCTCTCCACCTACAATTGCTACAGCTTGCACAGAATGCATCTGCAGCTGTTGCATAAGCTGCACTGATTCCCAGTCTGCTTCTAGGTCCAATTCAACGTGTTGTTTATGACTCTTATTGCATGACTCCAGGTTATCTTAGGAACTTTCTCACTCTAATGGGATTGGACCTCTCATTCTGGTAGAGGGGGTTTATTGTGGACCTCATTGGTCTAGGAATTCTGACAGTCAGGTTCCAGGAGAAGGGATTTTTCTGTTTGACTCCCACTTCTAGGACATTGTTCCCTTCAAGCTGAGATCCACCCTCACTTTCCTGACTTTCTGTAAGAGCTTCAAAACCTGGCTTTGCCCGGGGAGGTCTTTAATGGATTAAATAGCAGATCTCATCTCATTCTGGTTTTATGCATTTATTTATTGGATTTATTGGATTGATTTATTGTATTTTTATCCAGCATTATTATTTTTACTTATTTAATGTCTAGTGTTTTTATTATGTTTGTAAGTCTCTTGACAATGAGATGGGTGGAATATAGAGTGTTCCCTCGATTTTCGCGGGAGATGCGTTCCAAGACCGCCTGCGAAAGTCGAATTTCCGCGAAGTAGAGATGCGGAAGTAAATACACTATTTTTGGCTATGAACAATATCCCAAGCCTTCCCATAACACTTTAAACTCCTAAATTTACAATTTCCCATTCCCTTAGCAACCATTTAGATTATTACTCACCATGTTTATTTATTCAAGTTTATTTAAAAAAATGTTTTTTAAAGGCAGATGAAAGTTTGGCAATGACATGACATCATCGGGCGGGAAAAACCGTGGTATGGGGGGAAAAACCGTAAAGTATTTTTTAATTAATATTTTTGAAAAAACGTGGTATAGACGTTCTGCGAAGTTCGAACCCGCGAAAATCAAGGGAACACTGTATATTAAATAAATGTCCCAATTTTCTCAAGATTAGAAAATAAATGAAGTCTTTTTGTTAAGGAAAGGGAGTCTCCATTCTTACCAATTGTGCCCATAATTTTTAATCCAACAATTAGCTCTGCATATGATCTTTAGAACCAAAAGATTGTCTTGCTTTTAACTATTAACTTTTAAGAGCTATTAACCGGCAAATAAATTCCTTCTTAACTATGATAGGGATCACTTCAGGAGAATGACCTGCCCCAGAGAATCGGCTTTCTTGAGCATTGAATGGCAGCTGTCTGATTTCATTTGTCCATGTTTTCAACCATCACATTGTACCTATCAGAATCCAGACCAATGTAGGCTGTGGCAAAAATGTTGAACTTTAACAATTCATGCTTGTAACTTCAGTCCATCAAATGTGTCAACGCACAAGACTCCAAACTGTATCCCCTAAAGGCCATAAAAAGAAGTAATGCATGCTTTTCAAGTGAACATTGTAGATCACTTTTTAAAACCCCTCCTTTATTTTCATCCTCCAAGAATTACTCCTGTGTTTAAATAAGTGTAGAATGAGGAAGGCACAGCATGGTCAATCGCTCTGTTCAGTCCCCGCCAAGAAAATAACACAATACCCAGTTTATGTACACATATTTAATGCAACCACCACTAATAAATGTCTTAGCATTGAATATGCACATACCAATATACAAGCAGTCTTTTTTGGAAAGCAACCAGCTACTAATTGATCTTCATTAATCGCTTGTATCAGTTGAAAGAGTTTTAAAGAAGAGCTTAAGATTTAAGATTTAATTGGATTTGTATGCCACCCCTCTCCGAGTACAAAAAACCAGAAAATAGTAATAACAATCCAATTAATAATACATTAAAACAATCTTTAAAATCCTAATTAAAAAAACTATCAATACCATTCATTCGACAATCATACTAAAAACATTCATTGGTCAAGGGGGGAAGATCTAAAACCCCCAGGCCTGGCAGCAAAGATGAATTTTCAAACACTTTCGGAAAGTGAGGAGGGTGGGGGCAGTGTGAATCTCCAGGGGAGCTGATTCCAGAAGGCCCCCCCCCCACAAAGAAGGCTCTTCCCTTAGGTCCCGCCAGCCGACATTATTTGGTCGATGGGACCTTAAGGAGACCAACTCTGTGGGACCTCACCGGTCGGTGGGATTCATGCAGCAGAAGGCGGTCTCGGAGATAGTCTGGCCGTATGCCATGTAGGGCTTTATAGGTCATAACCAACACTTTGAATTGTGTCCGGAAACAGATCAGTAGCCAATGCAGTCCACGGAGTGATGATAGATATGGGCATGTCTTGGAAGGCCCAAAACTGCTCAGCGGCTGCATTTTGGACAAGCTGAAATTTTATTAATTAATTAATTAATTAATTCATTAATTCATTAATTCATTCATTAGATTTGTATGCCACCCCTCTCCGAAGATTATGTCTTATGTAGCTTCAGAGAGTTGGCAAAATGCCTAGAGGTAGTTCTTGACCGAAACGGCAGCAGAGAAAAACAAAGCAGAAGTCTTTCAGACACTATCATCAGGCAGGTTTCTCACACATTTTTCTCTGCAGCTTGTTAGCTGCATCTGATGTCCTTAAGTAGATTAGGGGAGTGTCCAATTAGCCTCCAGTCTTACTTCTGAGAAGACCTCCTCTGGTGTAACCATTCCTGTCTCTTGGCAGCTCTGCGGGCTCTTGCATCAAGAAGAGGAGAAACCTCTTCTTCCTCATTGCTGCTCTGAGGTGCTGGAGGTTCGGAAGGCCTTGGCTGAACCTCTGCCTCTGGCACAAGTCCTCCCCATCCTCCCCACTATCTGACTCAGGTGCCAGCTGCACAGGTTGTTGGCTCATCACCAAGTCGGTCTCCTCTTGAGATCCGCTATCAGCTGCATGGACTGCTGGCGGGCCACAACACGCTGAAAATGTGCTCCTAAAATATCCTTCTTATTAATAAATAGGTATACTTTTTGAATTGTGGTGTGGGTAAGCCTAGACCTCTTGTATGTGTGGCTGTACTAGTTATAGTTACCAGTCACCATGTGAAAAACACAGGATTTTTATAGCCTCACATTTGAAGAGTTTTACTATCCCAGCACCATGCACCTGATACAAGTCTTATCTTTTTGCAACCTCAGTTATGCTTTCTCTTCTACCTTAGAAAGCACCTGTAGATGAAATAACAGAACGCCAGAAGAAACTCTTGTCGCCTGATTCTGAGCACAGTTTAGCCAAAATAGTAGCAGAAGTAAGTACTGTAACTGCTTGATCGGGTTCCCAAAGATGTAATGTGTCTTCTGGTACATACCTTGGCATCTGGATCCTCCCCCCCTCCCCCCCCCCAAAAAAATGAGTCTATGGCACACACACCACAGGTAACAAATTTGATTTCCGTAAGTATAGTTATGAATTAAGTAGGAAGTTTGTTCGAATAACATTTCCAGTAGTGCCAAAAGAAACCAAGTAGACTCCGAATGCATTTTGGGATGGGAAAAAGGTGGGTGGCTTGGTACTTTATTTGGAAAATAACCAAACTAACAGAAAACAGTCAAACAAAAACAAGCTGGTCATATGTAGAATGGCAGTGATTTTGTGAGATGATTGATAATATTCACTTAAAATCCCAGAAAGAGCATCTGTGGTGCTTCAGAGTCAAAGAGAAAAAGACTTTTTGGCGAGTATAGGGCACTTACACTGCACTTATAGCAACACTTAAAACAGCAAGGGGATTCCCCAGGTAGCACAGCTGCCTTTCACAGCAGTGGTGGTGGCAGCAATACGATCCCAGGAAAATATATGTTTTGTTTAAAGGTTTGCTGACAGGTGCTGTATGAGTGCCTTTGCATCTGCTAAAGCTCCTTTATTTCTTTCAAATTGAAAAGTCAAAATGGCCCTAGTGTTTTTTTAAAGCAGGTACATTTTAAATTGACATGCAGTTCTACTCCCAATATCTCTGAAATGTGATCAGAGACAATAGATATTTGCTGTGGAAGTTTCATGTATATGCCCTGTTGGTGTGTTTCTTCATTACTAATAAATTGTCTGTTAACAGCTCCAAGAGATATTACCAGAAAGTAAAATGGCACCACATCGGTCACAAGGATTAAGGAAGAAAGCTGGCAACAGCTCTGAGACGAGCAAACAAAAGGTACCTTTTGAACACTATGCGAAACACAAAGTGTTTTTTTTAAACATACAATTTGTTAAGGTAGAATTTTGGACAAAACATAAAAGAAATTATTATTGAGGAATAGCACATAGCTCTAAACAGGCCAAATGATACGTTTCTCTTGAAAATAGCCCAGTTGCTTGTTCTGTCTGGGTCACTCCGGAAGCTATGACCAACCCAAAAAGATAAGCCAGACACACCGGTTGAATCCAAACACAGTTTTATAATGGTAAAGAGAAAAGAAGCCAAAAGAAAATGTCCTTACAGATCAGGAAAACACTGGAACTCCAAATAGATACACAAAGGCAATTGTTCATACAGAAACACAGGATCCTTAATGCCAGACGAGGCTGTTGAGATAACAGACATACACCTCCCACCAGTCTTCAAGGCTGCTGGGCCACAAGCCAGGAACAAAAACGCTGAGAGAAAATGCAGATAACACCAATTTCCCGTTGATAACACTCCACGCTGCCGAAAGGGTTTGCCTGCCTTATAAACCCTTCCCTGCTAATGAGGACCACACCCAACCCCCTGGTGTTCCTCATTCAACGCTGATAATATCTATTCAGTTGATTTCTCCTTTGATCTATGCGTCTCTGTCGCATACTAATGATAGCTTGTGCTTCGTCATCCAATGACTCCAGGGACTCCAGAGAATCCAAGCTACTTGCTTAAGATAGCCCTTCCCCAGGGCTCCCAGGCCTTTCTTCCTCGTCACTTTCCTGACTGCTATCTCCCCTGTCTGACTGCCAAGAACTCTCCTCTCCGCTCTCAGCCTCCCCCGGGCATGGAGCCAGCAGAGACGCAGCTGGTCTTTGATCTGACTCAGGCTGAACCACAACAGTTGCTAGAACTTTCTTTGAACTCAACTAGACCAACATTTTTAAAAAACTCTGCATGAGCAAGAATGTAACATTCAAATCAAAAGAAGTTAAGGGTACTACCTATATGACTTGGTCACAATTGACCTGGCATATGATAGCCAAATCCAGCTCCCTCAAATTAAAGATTTTGGACTAAAATATTATGAGGAAGCATCATTAAAGTACTTCCTTTTTAAAATGTACATATAATCTGGACTACTTTTACTATTCTTTCTTCATCTGAAGCATCCTTAGAGTACTGTCCAGGTTTGCAGAGCAGTAGAAGATATTCTGGATTTTGGGGGGAAAGCTTGGAACTGAATGACTACACTTTTTTCCCATTCCTAGTCTCCAAAGACACACTATATTGCAATAAACTGCTCAGATCCAGGTCTACACACCAGTCCCGACAATGTTTATTTTCCAAGTGGATAGGGGAAAATCCCTGCCTTTTTCTTTTTCATCACTACTCAAAATCTTTTCATACACTTTCCCATAAAGGTGAGTCTTAGAAAGTGCTCTATAGGTGCTTCAGGACCGAAGGCTCCAAATCAATGGTTCTCAACCTTTCTAATGCCGCGACCCCTTAATATAGTTCATCATGTTGTGGGGACCCCCAACCACATGTCTAGTGCCAATTCTCCCAGCAGAGGTTTAAGCTGATTGGCAGGACACCCCCTGTACACACTATAAATGCCTGATTGGTCAGATTGTAAAAATATGTTCCAAGGCGCCAGAATAGAAGCTTTCATTCCTAACACCATGGGAAATTTGTCTTTTCCCATAGTCTTAGGCAACCCCTACGAAACGGTCATTCGACCCCCAAAGGGGTCCTGACCCCAGGTTGAGAACCACTGCTCCAAATGCTACTTGTTAAGAAGAGGATTACAAATTGAAGATGACAATTTCATCTCTCTACATGGGGCTACCTTTGAAAAATGTTCAGAAACTTCAGCTGCAAGAGCAATCATGAGCTTTCCCAAAAATGCCAATGTAACACC